>NC_090925.1:258273794-258561294 GCF_040938575.1 Ambystoma mexicanum
TTGCACTGCTGAAAAGTGACTTTGCACTGCCGACACAAAATCATCAACACAGGCCAGTGTGTGACAAGCGAGGTTCATACACGCGCTAACACCTGTGTTTCTAGGTAGGTTTTTCAAGTTCAGACCATTCCCCAAAGTGCATTATTCAGGAACCATGAAGGTATTCACGTTTAGAGGGTGTGGCGGGCCGCCATTAATCTGCGAACTCAGACCGCCTCTCAGTGCAAAGCACCCCCGCGCCAGCAGCGCCATCCAGCTCGGGTGACTGCGATGCTGAGCGCAAATCTGTAGCAGGATACGCGTGCGCCCAGCACAATCCAAGGGGCGCAGAGGGCGGGCTTTCTCAGGACCTATCCCTGAATCAGAAGCCGGATAGGTTTAGGAGCTTCAGGAAACAGAGCACACAAACCCCATCAAGTCTTCCACCAGACTGCAAACCTCGCGGGATCATTGCCCTCCTTCCATAAGCAGCGTGGGCCTGATTTACAAAGCGTTTTTCAATGGGATTGCGCTATTGTAAAACACTTGCAGAAAGCAGGCCCCATCTTTAATGTACTGATCACATACTAGTAACGTTTATAGAGCAGTGATCTTCAAACTGTGGGGCTGCCCCCTAGGGGGGCCTGAAGGAGGTCCGAGGGGCTGGGGGTGGAGGCACAAGGCTCTTCCCAAAGGGAGTATAGGGACTTCTTTTAATAGAAATGATAAATAGATATAGCATCTGGGGGAGCCCAGCAACAACATTTTCACTCCAGGGGGGCTCAGTATAAAAAAGGTGGTTATAGGTCAAAGGATTGACTGCAAAGGGTCAAATGACAAAAGGTTAAAGTCAATAGTCACGAAAACAAAAAGTTAAAAAACATTTTTTTTGTAATTTTTTTTGGGGGGGGGGGTAAAAAACACTTTTTTACCTATACGAAAACCCAAAAATAAATATATAAATAAAAAAAATTCAAACCTTTGGTTTTCGACCCTATTGACTCTCACCTTTTGTATTCGGGCCTTTTGTAATCGATCCTTTAACTGGACACCAAAAAGGTTGCATACCACCGCTATAGAGGATATGAGTTCTATTTGACGACAGGGATGCCCACTCTAGGGTTATGATGCATTCTCCAGGGAGGGTAGGTGCAGATACTGTAAGAGGCCTGCACACTCTATAGAAAGTAGTGCAGGCCTGCACACTCAAGGGAAAGGGAGGAGGTGCAGATACTGTAGGAGGCCTTCACACGCTAGGGAAAGGGTGCAAACTATAGGGAGGAGGTGCAGATACTGTAGGAGGCCTGCACACTCTATAGAAAGTAGTGCAGGCCTGCACACTCAAGTGAAAGGGAGGAGGTGCAGAGACTGTAGGAGGCCTTCACACGCTAGGGAAAGGGTGCAAACTATATGGAGGAGGTGCATATACTGTAGGAGGCCTGCACACTCTAGGGAAAGAGGTGCAAACTACAGGGGGGAGGTGCAGATACTGTAGGAGGCCTGCACACTCTAGGGAAAGGGGTGCAAACTACAGGGAGGAGGTGCAGATACTGTAGGAGGCCTGCACACTCTAGGGAAAGCAGTGCAGACTATAGGGAGGAGGTGCAGATACTGTAGGAGGCCTGCACACTCTATAGAAAGTAGTGCAGGCCTGCACACTCAAGGGAAAGGGAGGAGGTGCAGATACTGTAGGAGGCCTTCACACGCTAGGGAAAGGGTGCTAACTATAGGGAGGAGGTGCAGATACTGTAGGAGGCCTTCACACTCTAGGGAAAGGGGTGCACTCTACAGGGAGGAGGTGCAGATACTGTAGGAGGCCTGCACACTCTAGGGAAAGAGGTGCAATCTACAGGGAGGAGGTGCAGATACTGTAGGAGGCCTGCATACTCTAGGGGAAGGGGTGCAAACTACAGGGAGGAGGTGCAAATACTGTAGGAGGCCTGCACACTCTAGCGAAAGGGGTGCATACTACAGGGAGGGGGTGCAGATACTGTAGGAGGCCTGCACACTCTAGGGAAAGAGTGCAAACTATAGGGAGGAGGTGTAGATGCTGTAGGAGGCCTTCACACTCTAGGGAAAGGGTGCAAATTATAGGGAGGAGGTGCAGATACTGTAGGAGGCCTGCACACTCTAGTGGAAGGGGTGCAAACTACAGGGAGGAGGTGCAGATACTGTAGGAGGCCTGCACACTCTAGTTAAAGGGGTGCAAACTACAGGGAGGGGGTGCAGATACTGTAGGAGGCCTGCACACTCAGGGAAAGGGTGCAAACTATAGGGAGGGGGTGTAGATGCTGTAAGAGGCCTTCACACTCTAGGGAAAGGGTGCAAATTATAGGGAGGAGGTGCAGACACTGTAGGAGGCCTGCACATTCTAGAGTAAGTGGTGCAAACTATAGGTATTAGGTGCAGATATTGTAGGATGCCTTCACACTCTAGGGAAAGGGGTGCAAACTATAGGGCGGTGCTGCAGACACTGTAGGAGGCCTGCACTCTCTAGGGAAAGGGGTGCAAACTATAGGGAGGAGGTGCAGATACTGTAGGAAGGAAAGGGGTGCAAACTATAGGGAGGAGGTTCAGATACTGTAGGAAGGAAAGGGGTGAAAACTATAGGGAGGAGGTGCAGATACTGTAGGAAGGAAAGGGGTGCAAACTATAGGGAGGCGGTGCAGACACTGTAGGAAGGAAAGGGGTGAAAACTACAGGGAGGCGGTGCAGACACTGTAGGAGGCCTGCACACTCTAGAGGAGGAAAATCATACCATAGGGATGAGGTATTGAAACTATAGAAGCCATGTCCACTCTGTGGGGAGGGTGAATACCATCGGGTGGGGGTGCAAAGACTAGAGAAGGCATATACATTATTTGGGGTGCCGGCTAATGGGTGGGTGTGCAGAGACTAGGGAAGGCATGTACACTCTAGCAGAGAAGATGCCTACCGTAAAGGATGAGGTGCGCATACCTTAGAGAGGAGGTACAGAGACAAGAGAAGCAATGTACACTCTACGGGGAGGGGTGCATACTATCGGGCGGGGGTGCAGAGACTAGAGAAGGCATGTAAACTCTAGGGGAGGAGATGCAAACTCTAGGGAGGAGGTGCATAGACTACAGAAGGCATGCACACTCTAGAGGGAGGATATAGATTCTCTAAGGAGGGGGTGCTGAGCTAGAGAAGGCATGCACACTCTAGGGAAGGAGGTGCATACACCAGGGATGCAATTCAGAGACTAGAAAAGGTATTTGCACTCTAGGTGGAGTAGATGCATATTCTAGGGAAGAGGTGCAGAGAACAGAGAGGGCATGCACACTCTGGGAGGGGAGTACATACCCAATATACCCAAGGGAGGAGGTGCAGAGACTAGGAAAGGCATGCACACTCAAGGGGATGAGACACACACCATAGGGAGGTGCTGAGACTAGAGAAAGCATGTGCACCCTAGGGGAGGAGGTGCACACTCTAGGGATTCCATGCAGAAACTAGAGAAGGAATGTACAATCTAGGAGGAGGGTCTGCGTACTCTATGGAAGAGGTGCGGAGACTAGATGAGCATGTACACTATAGGGGGAGGATATGCATACACCAAGGAAGGAGGTGTAGAGAATAGAGAAGGAATGCACACTGTAGGGGTAGCAGGTGCATACTTCAGGGAGGAGGTACAGAGACTAGAGAAGACGTGTGCATTCTAAGGGAAAAGACACACTCTATGGAGGAGGTGCTGAGGCTAGAAAATGCATGTGCACTCCAGGGGAAGAGATGCATATCCTAGGGAGGTGGTCAAGAGACTAGAGAAGGCATGCACAATCTACCTAAGAAGATGCATACCGTAGGGAGGAGGTGCAGAGACTAGGTAATGCATTTTCACTCTGGGGGAGGTGTGCATACCCAAGGGAGGAGGTGCAGAGATTAGGGAATGCATGCACACTCTAGGGGAAAAGACACACACTCTATGGAGGAGGTGCTGAGGCTAGAGAAGGAATGTACACTCTATGGGGAGAAATACACACTCTAGGGAGGAGGTGTTGGGACTAGAGAAGGCATGTAAACTCTATGGGGAGAACCACACACTCTAGGGGATGGTCTGAATACTCTATGGAGGAAGTGCTGAGATTAGGGAAGGCATGTACACTCTGGGGAGGAGATGGATACTCTACGAAGGAGGTGCAGAGATTAGGGAAGGCACGTACACTCTGGAAGGGGAGGTGCATACCCAAGATATGCAAGGGAGGAGGTGCAGAAACTAGGGATGGTGTGTTCACTCTGGGGGAGGTGTGCATACCCAAGGGTGGAGGTGCAGAGATTAGGGAATGCATTTACACTCTAGGGGAAAAGACACACACTCTATGGAGGAGGTGCTGAGGCTAGAGAAGGAATGTGCACTCTATGGGGAGAAACACCCACTCTAGGGAGGAGGTGCTGGGACTAGAGAGGCAATGTGAACTGGGTGGAGGGTGCATACTCCAGATACCCAAGGGAGGAGGTGCTGAGGCTAGAGAAGGGATGTACACTCTATGGGGAAAGACACACTCTAGGCCGGAGGTTCCGAGACTAGAGAAGGCATGTGCACTCTGGAAGGGGAGGTGCATACCCAAGATATGCAAGGGAGGAGGTGCAGGGATTAGGGAAGACATGCACGCTCTATGGGATGAGACACATAATCTAGGGAGGAGGTGCTTAAACTAGGGACAGACTGTACATTATAGGGAAGGAGATGCATATGCTACGGTGGGGGTGCAGAGACTATAGAAGGCACTCTAGGGGAAGCAGAAGCGTACTGTAGGGAGAAGGACCAGAGAGTAGGGAAGGCATGTACACTGGAGGTGGGAGGGGCATACTTTATGGAAGGATAGTGTACTCTAAGGTTGAGGTACAGAGAATAGAGAAGGCAAGTGTACTCCAGGGGAAGCAGAAGCATACTCCAGGGAGAAGGCACAGGGACTAGAGAAGGCATGTACACTAGAGGGGGTAGAGGCATACTTTAGGGAAGGAATGTGTATTCTAAGGTAGAGGTACAGAGACTAGAGAAGGCATGTGTACTAGAGGGGAAGCAGAAGCATACTGAAGGGAGAAGGACCAGAGCCTAGAGGGGGTAGAGGCATACATTAGGGAAGGAATGCGTACTCTTAGGTAGAGGTACAGAGAATAGAGAAGGCATGTGTACTAGCGGGGGAAGATGCATACTTCAGGGGAGGGAGGAATGTGGAGGTGCGGAGGCTAGAGGAGGCATAAATACTCCAAGAGGAGGAGATACATACTCTAGGGGGATATGCATACTCTAGGAAGGAGAGGCAACTCCAGGGCAGAGGTGTGAAGTCTCAAGGGGAGATCTTGTCTCTATTAGGACAGCTTGACAGTGATAGTGCGGCGGTCGCTGCACTACAGTTAAATTGAGCATCTAGTTCCATAGGAAATCCGAAAATTGAATTGCTAATAACTTTTGACTGATATTTTGCAAACAAGACGTTTGTAACGTCATCCCCTCCTTCGTCCCCCGCCACAACCCCCCGCAACCCCAGACTGGACATGTTGGGTAAGACAAGTTAAAAAATGAAAAACGTTATTAAGAAAGCAAAAAAAATGTTGTTTTCGGCACACTCCCATTCATTTCCCCATAGAGAAAAAGAGAACATTTCTTCGTAATGCACAGCAAAAACCGCTGGAAGGAATTGGACCAGGTACTAAACAACATGGGCATGAAACGTTGACTGAGAAGGTGGGGGCCCTTCTCACAAAATGATAGCATATATGTGTCCCTGAGTGCATTAGCGAGGGTTTTTAGAAATGAAAAAGCAGGCTTTTTTTCCCTTGATGCAAGCATTCATCGCGTTAATTACCAGTGTAATGCATTTGGAGGAGGAAAAATGATGAAATGGCATCGGGATAAAGTTGGGGAGGGGGAAAGAGGACGCCATGCAAAATTGGGGAGTTGAAAGTGGTCTGTGGAGCCAATTGTAGTTTTAATGTTTTGGCATTATCGGGGTAATATTGTGGTAATCCACAATACTTACTGTGGTAATGGTGGTGCAGTTTTTACAATAAAGGGACTACATTAATCCACAGTAATTGTCGTTAAATTATTGTGGCTTATCAGGGTAATCGAAACCATGAGTAAAAATAAATGGGCGAGCGTCTATTGTGATCACATCTACTAGGCGGGGGGGGGGGATGGATCTTTGTGCCAGTGACCCTGCCAGTGGGCCCCAAAGAAACCTATCCGTGCAGCATGTAAAGTGGCCACGATATTGGCCATGGCCTAACGATGTGGCCAGTGGCCCCAAGGAAACCTATTGGTGGAACATTCGGCAGCGGCCACTCTCCATGCCCGAAGGCCATGGATAGTGGGCCCTAAAGAAATCCTATTGGTGCAACATGAACAGTGGCCACCGCGGCCATGGCCAGTGGGCCCTAAAGAAATCCTATTGGTGCAACATGCACCGGCCGTGGCCACTGGCCATGGCCAAAGGCCATGGCTAGTGGCGTTGAATAAATGATGGCATAACAAAAGCTTTGAAATTGGCTGAAAAAACATTAAGGCGCAGTCAAGTTGTGCAGATTTAACACAACAATTCCCTTAAAATTCAGCAGATGTGGAAAGTCAGGACCAGTTTAAATCGGCGCGCTCCCGTTGCAAAGCCCACGAGCACATGCATATTATACGAGAAGAGTTTCACAGTGAAACAAATTGCCATTACGAGGGACATGGCATTATGGGGAGATCAACGGGAACGCGCGGAGTCATCAGTCCCCACACCCGCTGAATTTTAAGGCTTTTGTTGCATTTAATCTGCGCAATTTAACTGCACCTTAACTAAGATTTGTTTCTGTGAATGTATATTCATATAGAGAAAGAGAGAGAGAGAGAGAGGGAGAGAGAGAGAGAGAGAGAGAGAGAGAGAGAGAGAGAGAGAGAAAGAGAGAGAGAGAGAGAGAGATTTAGATTTCATCTTTTGCGTTGGAATAATTTATGTGTAAAAGTGTGCTTTATAAATGTAAAATAAATAAATAAATAAATTGTTAGACACCAAAAGAGTGCTTTATAAATGTAAAATAAATAAATAAATAAATTGTTAGACACCAAAAGAGTGCTTTATAAATGTAAAATAAATAAATAAATAAATTGTTAGACACCATGGACTTTAGGCCCTGTAGACCTGCCAGGCACTTTAGCCTTCTAGTAAACATCGCCTTGGGGTCTGGACCTTCCATATCTTCCAAGTGCAGGGACTATTTAATGAAAACGTTATAGCGTGTTTTACTTTGAACTTTCTGCCTGATGTGTCACCTTGTTTTAAAAGTGTGACAAATTATGCCAACTGCATTATTTTTTATCTGACTTATTGTTGCTGATGAGATTTGCTTTTTACGGATATGTTTTACAATAGAATTTAGATTCCACCTTAAATCTAGTGCGGAGATATATATATATATATACGAGCCACGATACTAGGCCCTTTTCATTTTGTAAAACTCATCCACGTTTTCAATTTACGTGACGAAAATAGAATGTAGTCGCTTAACGTTCTTTTCATCTTGGCGATCATTTTAAATTCGTGTCGGGAGTATTCCGTGAACAGAAATGTTGTATTTTGCTATATTGTTCCTATCACTGGCAACATTTCTGTTCACTGAAGACTCCCAACACGAATTTCAAATGATCGCCAAGATGAAAAGATCGCAAATTCGTGTTGGGAGTCTTCAGTGAACAGAAATGTTGGCAATGATAGGAAAATATAGCAAAATAAGAAAAGTTTTTTTTTTTTTAAAGCCCTTTTTTCCGCGACGGGCCGTTTAACCTCCACGGCGCGCCTTTATTGCGCTCTTTCAGTAGCGCGGGCGATCCCAAACCCGTACTTAATTCCCGGCAAACCGATAAAATCCCCTCTCATTTCTAAATGCCACCTTTTGGACACAGGCTTTTGCCAGGCGGCCCCTCCACAAACATCGCGGCCATTCAATAAAATGCACCGGCCGCATAAGTCATGCCGCCTCGGTGCTTAATAACCGTTGCAAAAACATCGATGGAAAATATCGAAAAGAAGCGGAAAGACCAGGGAACCAGAGACAGGGACAGAACATAAGGAAAGGGAAACCGATATGCGGCCAGAGAAAATAAATGGCACACGCCTTCCAAAAGCACGGGATGCAAAGAGAACACCTGCGAGTTTTATGGGCAGGCGCCGTTCCACAGGCTGTCCCCACACATACCTCATGCGTCTGGTGTCTTCAGAGATAGAAGTGAATCACAAGACGACATAATGCCCTGACCTTGGAAATCTGGCAGAATTTCCCCCTAAGAAGGGGCCCTTGGTTACCTGAGAGATAAGGGGATACGATACACAGACACCGCGCGAGGGGAGCGCAGCAGGGGGTGCAGTGGCGCTCGCAGAAGAGAATCCGCGGACTCACTGCGGGGCAGGGTGGGGCGCTCGCACTCGCTGCAAAATGAGTGAGAAGTGGCATATAGGCCACAATAAAGCGAGAGAGGTACTCACCACGGCAGCGCAGTCCTCGGGGGCACGGGACGGGTCCACTCGTGTTCTGCCAGCTCACGGGCGGGCGCTGTGCCGCGGCCACCTCTTGCCTCCAGGTGGGAGTGTCCGCCGTGCCCGGGGGGAGGACCAGGCGCCTGATCTCCCTCTCTCTCGCTCTCACTCCTTTGATGCCGGGACTGGAGTCCGTGCCCTGGTTAGGGGAGGCCTCCTCAGCCGTCGCCTCTTATCCCAGGGCTGCAGTATCTGTCCCCGACTGCGAAGGGCTCCTCATTCACCGCCTCTCCTCTGATCCCAGGGCTGCCGTGTCTGTCCTGGGAGAGGGCTCCTCACCCCGTCCCCTCCGATGCCAGGGGTGCAGTGGTTGCTATCATCAGGAGTGCGCCCCACTCCTCTGACTTCAGGGATGAAATGCGTGTCCCGGGGCAGGTCCCCCTCCCTCCGTTGATGGCAGGACGGTCTGTGCTGCGGGGACGTAGGGTTCCCCACAATTCCACTGGGATCCGATGTGGTCTGCTTCGTGTTGCCCCTGCGATTCCACGGCTGGCGGGTCTCTGCAGCGGGACTAGGGTTCCTGACCCCAGGGCTGGACGTTCTGTTCTGTCGACAGTTCGGTTCCTCACACCTCCTCTGGTGTCAGGGTTGCGGTGGCTGCTCCTCTTCCCACTCCTTATCTGATCCCAGGACTAGTGCCTCCCTCGAGGGGGAGGGCTCCTGGCTGCTGCTCCTCTGGGCCTGGGCTGGACTGTCAGTGCTGCCCGGGGCGGTGTTCCTGAGGCCACACCTCCTCTTATGTGACTGACCTGCCCAGGTGAGCCTCCACACTGCACTCCTCTTCTGTTCCCAGGGTTGCAGTTCGCTTCTCCTCGCTCTTATTTCAGGCCTGGAGTGCCCGCCCTGGGCTCTGGCGCAGGCTGGGACCAGGGTCACGTGGCCCCGTACTTGTGAGAACCCGCTGTTCTCCCTGGATTGGGCGAGAGGAGAGGAAAAGCAGATCGCCTCCGAAGATCAGCGCCCCGAGTGATTCACCAGGCTTCCTGTCTCCGTCTCCAGCCCGGCCCCACATAGCCAGGCAGGAGAGAGCATCCTCCTGGCTCCAGCTTTGTCGCACGGCTCCGGTCTCTCAGCCGCTCTTTTGAAGAACAAAACAACTCATTTTCATCATTCCACAACTCCAGGCAGTGAATTGGATTAAAAGGTGCACGCCTTTTATCCGTAGTTTAGGACCAGGCATGTCAGTGTGACGTTCTGCAGACCTATGCGTCATCAGTGGGGGATGAGGGCGGTTTCGCTGTCAATCACCTGCAGTCTAGTAGCGGGTGCCTGTGTGTGTGTGTCTGAAGGGAAAGGGAGTCACGTTTGCGGTGCATTAGATGCGCCTATAAAATAACAGTGTATAAAGGGTTCCATGTCTTAATATCCCCGCAAAAATATCGCCTTACAAGAACAGCGCCATTTTTTTCCGGCAATATTAACCCATGAAACCTGCGTGGGACACCCCCCGCAACCCACATATTTTTTTCAAGGGAGCGGGGAACACCCCTGCAACCCCGCTCCCATTTACCCCATACATTATCCCCATCAATAGAATCGCCTATGCCGTTTCCCCGAGGACTATATATATGGCGATATTATTGGTGGGGATAATGTTACCTGGTACCATATAAAGGGCACCACACAAACGGCAAGTGGCAGCCTGTGTTCGCCTTTTCTCACGGGTAGAAGCGTGATTTGTGTTCAGCAATGCCTGGATGTTTTTCTGATGTCCGTGCATGCGGGTCGCAGGCCTGCTCTTAATTAGATGAGCCTCAAAAGCGTCAGTTGCCTGATGTTACACTTTCCCATTGAGCAGAAGGGCCACTCTCTACTTGCAAAGACAAGGTACTAAAATGACATTTGTGTTCTGTCCTTTTCTTCTGTGTTTATTTGATATCATTACGATTTTACATTATGCCTAGTTCTCAAATGATTTATTTGGGGGAAAAAAGTCAAAGCACCCAATAAACTAGGCCTTAAGTGGGCTGGGGCTCAGCCTCTGCGTGCTCCAAAAATGGATCTGGCTTCTATTAATATCTTTCTGTGTGTCCCTCTCTATTTGTGTAGTTCTCTCTGCCATTTCCTATCTTATTGGTCTCTCTCATTCTCCACTCAACCCCTCCCACTCTGTCACATGTTTCCCTCTGTGACTCTCTAAGCCCCTCTTGTGTTCTGAGCCCGGGCCTTGGCAGCATGGCACATTGAAGCATCTCAGTCAGGTACTTTACAAAATGAGTAGCCAGGCATATAACTTGGCTTTAACCCTTCTGAAGGCACGCCCCTGAATGCTCACGCCAGAAAAAAATCATCCTGCTTGGGAAAAAAGGCCAAGAGATTTCTTGCAAGTTTAATAGCACTAAAATAAGGATGCAAGCAAAGAACTCTGCTGCTCGAAAACGTTCTGCCGGAAAATGGTACAAGCAGAAGGTTATAAGGCAACACATCGTCATGGCTATGTCATACTTCCAGTAAAAACCTGCGCGGCTGGTTGGTGAGACCCTATACATTAGTCTGCTCCATAAGGGATCCCGGGCTGCCATTGGCCCCAGCCTGTCCATCCGTCTTACATGACGTGGGGTCAGCTGGCTAATTTCTCCAGGGAATGAAGGTCATCCTCCTCGTAAATTGCTATTGCAAGACAATGCTACTCTATCATTATGGAGTGCACCTGGGAACCTCAGGGAATGGCAAATGTGGGTGGGGGGACCACAGTCATGCTGACCCACACATTCTTTGCTCAGTTCATATCACACTCTCCACATCCAAGGTTTCCACCATTGCTTTGGACAATAATGTATTCCAGCCTGTACCTCGTATTACAAACCATGTAATTCTAGGTTAAGGTGAAATCGTCCTGTTCTCCCAGATTTTTTATGACCACTGGTTTTATGGTTGGTGGTCTGAGGTCACATACTATCGCGGAATTCAGGGGTCTTGGACTGGGTCAGTTGTGGGTGTCTGAACTCCTTGGGGGGCTCAGTGGGGGTTGGAGGTCTCTTGGTGGCCCGGCTATGATGAATGTGTACAGCGAGGAGCCTGGCACATTCCTTTGCAGGATAACAAGTAATTGCAACAGTTAAGGAACAAAAGGAAGTTTCTATGGGAATTAGCTGGGCAGGTCCTTCTACCATCAGCACTTGGGCCTGTTCGAGTTTCTTCATTGGGCCTGTGTTTACCGCACAGCCATGCTGAAATGAATGTATCTACCATAACAGCAAACATGTGTCTCTTCATATGCTCGCACTATGTCTCTACATCTGTGTTTTATGCAATATTGTGTTCATGCAGGGTTTCCTAGCACGGCCCTCTCCCCCCTGGTACAACGCACATCTCGCTATGGGACTGACCTCACTCTAAATCTCCTAGGGGGGGTGGGAAAAGGTAATTTCCTTTCCAACATTCACCCTTTTCGTTACTTCTACAGTAACAAATTCCTTTGCATATTTGTGTTCATTTTCCCTTCTTACTGCAGCCTCATATGGTGGCATTCCCTTTATTGGCATCCATGCTCTACATACATCCCGCAGACTTTCTCCTGCTTGAGCATATTCTTCGGGAGTGCATGTCATATAGATACATCCCCCATCTCCTGCTAGATCTACACATGCGTCTTTATAATTTTCAGGGTCAGGGGAAGGGACAATAATCAGATGGTACAGTCTACCTCATCACCATAGGGTATGGGGACCATGTAGGGGATAGGATGGTCCGTTTGTATTTCTATTTCTTTTGTATTATGAGGCACCTTTGAAACGCTAAATGAAACCATCATCATTGTGCTACTAGGCACTGCTTTGGCACAACAGTGGAGTGCCATTTGGCACATGCAGAAAAGAACCAGGATGAACACAGTGACAGGAACCAGCATCTTCACAAGGGCTCCTAGCCAGGATGGTGCCCAGTCAAAAGTGATATCAAACCAATCACCTCCTTGGATACCAGCTTCTTTTTTCAAGCACATCCCCAGGTCATGCATTGCCTCTACTATGTGGGTCAACAACCTATTTTCTGTGTCTTTGGGATGTAGGAATGTGCAACATAAATCCCCGATCTGTTTGCACACGCCTATTTAGATCGCCATCAGCATTTTCCAAGAAGTATCTGTTCTGCATCGTCATCAACCTTAGAGCACACAGCTCGACCTTGATGATGTTGAACCCCTGCTCGGTATCGTCCGCCAACTGGAACAGTTCCCATCATAGGACCTGCTGCAATTTAGCATTTGTCCTTGCCTTTATGCTGTGGGATGCATTTAAAGGGCTCAAACAGAAGTCCCTTTCACCTGAAAAGCAGCATTTAAACACTGTAACCAAAATGGTTCTGCTTTGCCTGCCCTGTCACATGAATGGCAAGAAGTTATACACTGCAACCAAAAACATTGCTCTGCTTTGCTTTCCCTTTTCCATGAACAGCAGCATTTAAACACTGCAACCAAAAACGGCCTGGCTTTTTCTTTTTGTTCATGTCAAATTAAAGAACCATGTGGAAAGGGGCCTACCCATCATCATCTATGGATAAGCAGCAATGTAAATTCACCCAAGAAGGAGAAATCAAAGAATCCTGTGACTTGCAAGATAGGATTTTAAACATTAAAAGCAAAAACAGCCCGCACATGTGTTGCAAATAAAAATGGTTTTAAAAAAGCACAATGGAAAAAGATAGCACTACTCACACAGAGATTGTCAGGGAAACATGATGTGGGGCAAGGGGGGCGACCAAAGAAAATATATATTAGGTTTCACCCACAAGACTCCTGTAACCGGTGAAGAGACACTACTTCATGAAAAACTGGTTCTGGCTGAGGCAGGAACTTCACCATGACAAGACCCACATCCTGCTGGATATCACACCTATCCTGCAATAAAATGTGATTCTGCCGAGGGCGTCAAAATTCCCTATTCCACAGACATGAGGGCAGAGATTTCAAAGAAGGCAAAATGTGGCTGAAGCATGACAAGAAGGTGTAAATCATTGTAGCACCCACTTCAAAGAGCAAACTGCCAATTTCAAAGGGACTCAAAAAAAACCACTGGTCACAGGCTGACCCAGGGGAACAGATGGTTGTGGGGGATGAAGTGGCCCTCCCACACGTTGCCCAAGACACGCCCAGTTAATATTAAAAGACGATTTATTTTTAGACATTTTGCGTAGCCATAACACAAAGGATTTATTTTCCTTTTATGTAATTTTTCATGTGATTTCCAGGCGGTTTTAAGGATATAAATTGCATTTACCTGGGACTTTGGGAACTGTAATGGCCAGATAGATTATGTTTCTGGCTGATATGAACATGTGACAAATTTGACAGTTGGTGAAAAGGTGGAAAACTTAGGAACATGCTTGATCACTCACAGATTGATAAATGTTGTATATTTTATGAAACTGACAAAAATGTGCCACATGGCCATGCTACATCTTACAGATTTGGTGATTGGCTTATCTAATTCCCCATGACCAGCTAAAACAAAATATCAATTTCATATGGCAGTTGATAGTATAATTATTAAGTTATGATACATAACTAGGTTTTGCCAGAAAGTTGTAATGAGAACGAAGGAGGGTAACACATGGAAATAGACAGATGGTGCTCTCCTCCCCTGAACCAATCCTGACAGGGGGTGGAGAGAGGGATGGTAACTGTTCAATCCAAGTGGCAGGGATAATTACAGGGTACTCCCCCTAGATTGTAAAATTAGTGATGTCATTTCTGCCATATAAGCAGGACTGTACTAGGACTCAGGACACACAAAAAACAGGGAGACAGGAGAAGGAGGACGGAAAGAAGGCTGCTGCACCTTACCATCTTTGAGAGTGCAGTGACCAGACCCCTTGCCCTATCTGTCCAGAATGTCTTGAGATCCAGCTGACTTTCCTGAATCCTAAACCCAGGCTTGCTATGTAATAACATATAACCCCAACCCTAATTTGCATAAACCTTTAATTTTTGTAGAAGTACACCCAATATTTCCCATGGAAAAGCCCAATTGCCTACGTAGTTCAGTCATTTCCCCATAGAAGAATCTCTTGTTGCCTGTATATGTTAGCATATCCCCATTAAGAAAACCCAGCAGTGTCTCTCTAAATCCTTAGTATTTGTGTAAGTATATCAATTAATTTCCCCATTGAAATTCACAGTTCAAGATTGTTCCAATTCGAAATCAACCACCTTGTTCCCGGTGCTTTTATTTAATTGTTAAGTAACGATAAGTACTGTTTGCTGTTCTTGCTGGATTGCTTGAGAAAATCATCCTGAGACTCCCGTTGAGCCTGCTGCCGTTCCGTGCACACGTGGAGCAAATCGTCCAGGAGGACGTCTTTGTGTGTAGCACCTGGCGTGCCTGTCTTCCTAGAAACAAGGCATTTCCTGGAGGGAGGCTCCGCCACCACTGACCTCGTGACGCACAGCCTGCCTCTCCATTTTTTTTAAATACCATCATCTTGGCGCACTCGCGCCACGCACTAAGTACCGATAAGTACTGTTTGCTGTTCTTGCTGGATTGCTGGAGAAAATCATCCTGAGACTCCCGTTGAGCCTGCTGCCGTTCCGTGCACACGTGGAGCAAATCGTCCAGGAGGACGTTTTTGTGTGTAGCACCTGGCGTGCCTGTCTTCCTAGAAACAAGGCATTTCCTGGAGGGAGGCTCCGCCCCCACTGACCTCGTGACGCACAGCCTGCCTCTCCATTTTTTTAAAATACCATCATCTTGGCGAACTCGCGCCGCGCACTAAGTACCGATAAGTACTGTTTGCTGTTCTTGCTGGATTGCTGGAGAAAATGATCCTGAGACTCCCATTGAGCCTGCTGCCATTCCGTGCACACGCGGAGCAAATCGTCCAGGAGGACGTCTTTGTGTGTAGCACCTGGCGTGCCAGTCTTCCTAGAAACAAGGTGACTACGTGTTTGACTTTTTGTGTTTGTTTGAACTAATTTGGACTCATCTGGACCTCTTTGGACTTGCTCACAGATACGCCTGCTTTACTATTGTATATTCTTACTCTTAGTAAGCGTGTATTCGTATCTACTTTTTTTTTTTCAAGGCATTTCCTGGAGGGAGGCTCCGCCCCCACTGACCTCGTGACGCACGACGGCGTCTATGTCCGGGTGCTTCACTTCGATCTCCTCGGCGGTCCCGTCTCGGGTCGGCAGCCTTTCGAGGGTCTGACTTCCAGGGCGCTTCGGCGAAGATGGAGCGGTGCTCGATGGTCCCTCGGAGCACGGGAAGAGGGCGCCTTACCAGGTCCTCTCTCGGGTCAGTCTTCGACGATTTCGGCAGCCTTCGGATCGGTCGAAGCAAATGCAACAGCAAGTCTTCTTCTTCCAGCTGGACGTCGAGGATCAGCAGTTCCAGTTACTCTTAGAGTGGAGACTCAACTCCAGAACGCTTCTGAACAATTACCAGTGGTGAGAGGTCCCCAGATATACTATTCTGTCTCTCATCCACACTGCTGGCACACACTCAGCAGCCAATCATACAGAAGGGCATTCATGCAGTCAGTCAGCCAATCAGGCACACAGTGCATTCAGGCCACACTCCTCCCTTTCAGACACTCACAACAAGGAATGTGGATTGGGACAAGTACCCAGCCATTCAACACTACACACTGCATTCAGGCCAGTTTCGGGCAGGGCTGTCTCAGTCTTTGTCTCTCATGCCAGAAACCAGACAACCACAACAAGGAGTGTATATTGGCCACACACTCCATTCACCCAGGTCCCACCCACAGGAGGTACCCACAACATACAGTCACTGGGAAGGCTCCAGTCAGTCTAGCTGGGCCTTCACAACAACACCATATATGGAACTTCCACCCAACAGCCAGTCAGGGGGAAGAGACAGAGTCAGGGCTTCCCAGGACTTTGGGAAACAAGGTAACAGACAATAGAAAGCAAGAGGCCACAGGGGCCATCTTGTTTCCTATCAGGAATCAACTGATCCCAATGGCAGGGCCTGGGTATCCCAAAATGGAGGACACCCAGAGCACCTGTCAAATTCAGCATGGAGCTGCCACCAGCCCATACCCTGCTCTGTGGGCCACCCACAGGTGCCCAAAAACATACACTAGGGGCACAGGGTTGTACCCCTACCCATGGGTGCCATAAGGGTATCCCATGGGTCTGTTCACCAAACCAAAAGAGAGAGCTGCACTGCCAGGAGTCCCACATGGACTCATGGGCAGAAAACATGACAGAACACACGATAAAAAGCAGTAAAGGACAAGGATTCAGAGGCCCTGTCCCTCTGATGCATTTCCAGCATCACCCTAACGTCAACGGCCAGATTACTGATTGACTTGTTGAGCACATATTTTGAATTTATTTTGGTTGTATATACAAACTTAAAACGTATTTGTGAATTGAGCGAGTTGATTGAAAAAGTGTAGTAACATACTCTCGCTGAAAGAGATTAACTGAAGTGGTATCCACCTGTGACACAAATGGATAAAGTCCCGTACACGCTAAAATCCGGCCTGCCGGCTGTAAATGTTGCATTGTTCAAGGAGGGAACTGTTATGAATCCAAAACATACGGTTGCAACACCGCTCACACCAAATATCCAACACCCAAAAAAAAAAGTGGCACCCTGCTTAGGAGAGAAGAGAGTGGGAACTAAAAACAGGAACCGATTAATGTCACAGGTTCCTGATATTCGCTCATATTATAACTTAAATATGGAGATGGGGGATGACTCTCGCCAAATACAACAGGTCAAAAACAAACATCCGAAAAAAGATAAGCTCCTTGAATTGAATACTCGACTTGACATCGAAGTAGCTGCTATTAAAACAAATGCTCCAGTGATGCCTAGTGCAGGGGCTACAAATATAATATCGGACACTACAGTGGAGCATGAAAGCAAACGGTGCGAGAAGGATAGAGTGCATATACCTAATGCACTTGAAAAAATTACTGAGAGTCCTCCAAAACTTTGCTCAGTCGAGGCTCAACAGAGACTGAGAGAAGCCTACCAAAACATGCAAGTTACAGGACAAGTAGATGAGGAAGCGCTCAATTTTATGAACTGTCATATTTGTACATTCAAATACAGGTGACCTAATGCAAGTGGACAACTTGTCGCCAATCCCAATGCAACGCTCTTGCAATACCAACATGCTGAGGGTTGAGGAGGAAAATATAATGCGTACTTCAGCAAATCAAAAAACAAAAACCTCGTTAGATATGTCTGAATGTTCTGAGGAAGAAGCTTTTGTGAATTCACTCTCATTTGTTCCCCCAACTCCCAGGCAGCCCATGAGAGGGAAAAAAAACTATTTTGGTGAAAAGCCTCATATTTTAAGGCTTGTTGAAACCCATGCAGAAGAGGACCTAGGGCAGGCAGAGAGTAATACAACTCTGTTGGCGATGAATACAGCTTTACTGTCATTAGCCAAATTATATGAAGCCATGGACCAGAAGTTAAATAATCAGACTATACTGTTGAACAAATTAACAAATCAGAGCAATAACTGTCAGGCAATGGGTGAACTGAGAGAGTGTGTTCAACAATATGAAATATTCAGACACTGTGAAACAAAAAATTCTGAAACTCAGACCGAATCCACTCCCAATCAAAAGACTAAGATAGCCTTGCAACTTAAACAATTTAACTTTGGTGGGGCGACTACTATTGATAGATTAGTGGAAGTGCCAAAGCCACAGTCACAGGACAGTGCAAAATGTGACACTGGTAAGCTGCCTATAAATAGGATGCCCCCAGTAGCATCCGGGGAGGACACTACCCATGAGAAGACACAATATGAGGATTTTAATGTCCCACAAAAACTGGATGCAAAACACAACAAACAAAATAAAGAGGGTCAATCTCTGACAAACAAGACAAAAAGGGCAATGACTGCTGCAAAGACAGGCAAAGGCAGAGCTAAAAACAGATGAATTCTAAAGATAATAAGTGTTGCAAAAGAAACCGTTGAAAAACCAAAAGTCAGCAAGGAAAACAGTGATCATACAGGAATTTTGCCTGTAAGTAACACAAGCAAAATCACCCCAAGCTTATTTTACAAACCATTAAGCGATCTTGTGGCGGTAGAAGTAGCCATGAGAGAAAATGAAAAAGCCCAATCCCAGATACCCACCATTATCGAAGTGACAGACTCAAGGTTCAGTGGATTAACTGAGGCTCAAATGAGAGAGGAAATAACTAAAACAGTTGAAAAATACATGGCCAATAGGGTAAAGGAAACCATGGAAATTGGTCCAAATAGAAAGGAACAAGGTTTGCTGGGGGGAGGATTTGATGAGAACATGACAGCTAGAAACAGAGAGCCAATGGAAATTGCCAGCACGAGGAAAACTGTGCAATGGCAAAAGAACATGAGCATGACCAAAGAACAAACATTCAAGTCGAGAGCAGTGACTCAAAAGAACAGCCATTGCTTTGTACTGGAATGCAGAGATCACCCATTCCAGCAATTTGATTTGAATCGGTCAAGCGTCATAAATATCTGCAGGGAGTTATCCCAACTAAAAAACATAACAACATCTGATATCGATAGAGCTGAATTCCTGGATGACCAGGACCTGTCACGATCTCGAATATCCGTCCATTCAACCATTGTTGCAGACATAATGTGGCAGGCAAGGGATGCACTCTTCCATATGGGCTTCAATTTATATCAAGACAACCCCCAGACGAATGAAGAAAGCATACCAAACTCCAAGAAATGGAGTCCACGTATCTATGGCTTCAATCCTACTGGATTAAACGAGGGAAGACGCAATCCGTTGGTCCGTTCGTAACAACCCACAATAAAAGAAACATTCCGACTTATATGTTGGAACACTCGTGGGTTCACGCACTTTACGAACACTATAAACACAGAACTTCATGAATTTGACATAGTGGTCTTGCAGGAAACCTGGATGGTGGAAGCCCCCATCTGGGATGGTTATGAGATATTTTTGCAGCCAGCCATAGGTCTCCCCTGAGGTAGACCAATGGCAGGTCTTTTGATAGCAGTGAAGAGATCAAGGGGTTTTAAAACATCAATGTATGATTCCAACACCCCGTTCATTCAAACCATCAAGTTGAGTAGTAACTCACACCTGCTTCTAATTGTCAACATCTATTGGGGAAAATCACATTTGACACCTGATTGCTTTTTTGAATTACTCCAGGAGGTCTTTGACAAGATTGCTAAGGAAAAAAATGTGGATTATATAATGGTTATGGGTGATCTTAATCTACATCTGTTGAATAAGGGCAAAAGGGCACCTACAGCTGAAGAGAGAAGATGGCTCACAGTTATGGAAAATATGCAGTTGTTCATGCTAAATGGGTCAGCAGAGGGGGACACGCAGGCTGCCAGTACTTGGCGCAATGGCCCATTTAAAGCAATAATAGACTACATATTTGTAAATACCACAACGCTGAATCCAATTCAATCCATGAACATAAAACCAAAAAGGGAAAGTGATCACAGTCAACTTTGTCTCACTTGGGAACAGGAGGAAAATCAGTGCAAAAGTGACTGTCGCACCTACAAAGGTGCCATAACCGCAAGTAACAAGAGGAATAGAATCAAATGGTCTAATGCCTCTCTACAGGATTTTGACAAACATTTATCTATATGTCCGGGGTCGGAACATGTTACAACAATGCAAAAAAATGCATATGTAAAAAACAGCTCTCAAGGACATGGTTTCAAACACACACATGTATTCGATAATGATGTCAAAGTCAAAAAAGCTGACATGAGGAAGCAGATACGATCATTAAACTGCTTAACATTGAAAGAGAAATTGTCACAAATAAAACATATACGGACAGTCTATAAAAATTGGATAAGAGGAAGAAAGGCGCTATGCTATCAAAGGGACAGCGAAGACATGTTGGAAAAAATTGCCTCGAAATCCGCTGCTGATATTTGGAAGGTCCTGAATAAAGCCACCTATAAAAATCAGACTTCTGTGCAAGTTAATTCCATCTCTGCGGAAACCTGGTGCGCTTATTTCTTGAAAATATACTTGACCCCAATATCGACCCATCATATGCCCCTTATGGGTGCAAATTGGGACCATAATATAGAATTTGATCAAAATGATATTATACATTACATCTCCAAGTTGAGCTCCTCAAGGGCGCCGGGCCCGGATGGGCTCGACAATAAAATGATCAAAGAAGAGGCAGAAGTCTGGTCTCTAATTCTAATGAAAATATATGCAGAAGTGATGCGTTCCGGGAAATTACCAGTGTTGTGGAAAAAATCTATATTAATCCCGCTGTTCAAAAAGGGAAATAGACTTGACCCTGGTTCTTACAGGCCAATAGCCCTCCTCGATTGTCCGGGGAAAATATTTGCCCGCCTGCTCCTGCGTGAATTTAACAGCTGGTTAGACAGAGAGAACTTGAGGGACCCGTGGCAGACGGGATTTCTCAAGGGCCTGGGCACAGGCATCAACCTATTAACGATAAATGCCATTATTACAAATCATGCAAACAAGAATTTACCACTATATGTTGCATTTGTCGATTTTAAAACTGCATTTGATTCCATCCTAAGAGAGCTACTCTTTATGAAGCTGATGAGAAACAATTGCCCTTGGAATATCCTGAAGTGGATCATTGAGCTTCATCAAGATACCTCACTCCAGATAAGGTTAAACAGCGATGGACTGCTGACAGACCCCATTAAAACATCGAGAGGTCTTAAGCAAGGTTGCATACTTGCATCAGCAATCTTTAACTTCTTCATTCTTGACATGGGTAAAGAATTTCTCAATATTATAACTGACTCCCCGAAGCTAGGCCAATATGAGATCAAATGGCTATTGTATGCAGATGACCTGCTCTTAATATCTAAGACACCAATGGGGTTACGCAATATGCTTCAAGCGTTGGAAGAATATGCCAGAACCAATGGAATGACCATTAATAATAAAAAATCTAAGGTTATCCAGTTTGGAAATTCCCAACAAAGAAATAAAAAATATAAGTGGATCTTAGACAAACAACTGCTTGAAACAGTGTGTGAATATAATTATTTGGGAGTGAACATCAATAATAACCCAAAAGATCTTCCTTATGAAACCACTGTATTGTTGAAATGGAATAGTCTAACCTCCCAATCCAGAATCATCAGTGGTAAGTACTGTAAATTCACCATTGCATCTCTGCTAACATACTACAAGCAAAAGGCCCTCCCAATACTGCTATATGGAGCCGAAACAAGAGCATATAAACCATGCAACTATTGGGATAAGAAAGAGGGCTTTTACTGGAGAAGTCTTTTAAAGCTTCCTAGATCTACACCCATAGCCCTCATAAGACACGAACTAGGGCTCATATCAATACAAGCCACCTATAAATGGAAAATATGCATGTTATATAGGAAATGTGCTCTGGAAAAGCATAACAACGGGCTAGTAAAGCAGTTAGCAAAATATGTGAGAGAGTCAGAGGATAGATTTCCTAAACAATGGACAGCACAAGCGCAGGAATTCATGCGAGAGGCAGACATAGGGGATGAGCTCCTGCTACAAAATCCCGATAAAGCAAAACGAAAAATGTGGGAAACTGATTGGATCAGGACTAGGGAAATGTGTCAAGCGTATAAATGCTTTAAGCAAAATCCATTTGCCGTGAAACCCCTTGGCTCCCCTGAAGAGTACCTTCTAAAATCTCCTAGGGTCATGCACCGAGCAGGACTCCTGCGCTTGAGGCTAAACCAATGGAAAACTAAAGAGGTTACATCTAAATGATTTGTCACTGTTGAAGTAAGCAATTTATGTCGATTTTGTAATATGCACGAGGAGTCCTTAGAACATCTGACCACTGTGTGTGTAGAATTGACAGGTCTGAGAACAACATATTTTAAAAACCTCTTTAAACACATTCTACACATGGATTCAAAAGACTTGTGAAAATATATATTTCATGTGTATTCAAGATCAGTAGGTTATGCAACCACAAACTTTCTGAATGAACTGAAACTCGAACATGAGAATGTCCAAAAAGGCAAAGGCTAAAAGTGAAATGTTTAAGCCTTGTGTTGAATTATCTGTCATGTCAAGTTTGGAACATCCCTCTGTTGGACAATTGTTGATTGTTTATTCTAGAGCATGCTGCTCTTCTTTCGGCCCTTCCTTTTCTCTTTTTTTCTCTCTCTTTCTCAATTTTATCGGATGTTTGACTCCAACGTCTACCTCAGTATTTGCTGCGCACATTTTTACTTTCTTTGAGGATTTGAATGAATGTATATGTAGATGTGATTGATCTGTATTTTGCTAATTGAAACTCATGTGTTCGATATATTTGTAAATATTTGTATTTTAAGTATGTGTGTGACAATAGAAATGAAGTGAATGTATTTTTGAAAGGTTGAATTTTTCAGCCAAATAAAATAAAATAAAAACATTTAAAAAAATTAAAGTGCAGCCTCAAAAAAATGAGTCTCCTTGTAACTAAAAACTGAATTTGTCCGTGTATGGTGTGCATTACCAAACAAATTCCTATTAGCATCTATCCCATTAAACCCAAACCGCTGTTCCCATTGTGAGCAATCCCTTTTGCTTAGAAGTCTACCTGTGATGAGCCTCTTTTCCTTGTCACTGAAAACGGATATTCCTATTTTAAGCTAAAACCCTTTTGTGAGCTGCCTGTCATTGTAAGCCTCAGTATAAAAAAATTCCATTTGCCACTGTATTTTCCCTTTGCATTTGCTTTCTCCCAAAAACCGATTTTCCTAGTTCATGTGTATTTTGCCCTGGTGTGCTGATTAGTATTCTCTAAAACTTTTCCTATCTCCTAAGTGTAAGCAATACGAATTTCCTTATATTCTGTCCCCTAGCAGTTGTGAGAAATAACCAAAACCCCATTCTTCCCTTTTGCTCCAAAAATGGGGGTTCTCTTTCTTTGCTGGCTTCCCTTCTTGTGGTGGTGGGCTTTACCCCAAAACCGATTTTCCCTCTACATTCCTACTCCTTGCCACTGCCTTCCATTCAAAGCAATCAAGACTAAATTGATGTTTGGGGGTGAATGTTGCAGGGGGGAGTGCATAACTGTAGGGGCCATCACTTTGTGGTAAATTGTTCTTTTTCTGTTTTGCCATTAAAAGTCTGAATTAACTGTAATAGATTATCATAATCTGGTTGTTTGGTAGAGATTATTGCATTTTGTGATGTCACAACTTTGGTGGCTGCTGTATTTTGATTATACTCCTTTACATTGAATAATACATTAATAAATATCTTATTGATACACACTGGCCTGGTTCCTAGTGCATTGTAACACACGGTGTTTGTGGAGGTTGGGTACGAGACGGGTTGGAGGCCTACTCAAAATAATCCGTAGTATATTAAAAATAAAAATCGCTTTACTGTGCGCCACATCCATTGTAGGGGAAGGAGTTCCCTAGTTGGCGTGTGCCGTGTAATAAAACCGTGACAAAGTGGGATTTGTGCCGTGATTGAGAAAAGTGTTTTCACTCGTGGCAGTGCAGCACAGCAGACTACCTTCCCATTGAACGTATTGTTACATATAGTGGATATAAAGCTGGGTTGCGTTGTAAAGGCGCCATCCAAAAACTTGTACCCTAGGTATCAGAGCTGTGTCTCAAAATAAAATATGGTAAGCACAAACTAGGCAGGAGCAGGGGGAGATCTTGCCCTTGCATACATAACCCACCAGCAGTAGAACACATTTCATAATGAGCACCATGTAAATTAATATGGCTATACAGCACTTCCTATCCAAATTGTTCATTAGAGGGGAATAGGGAACAGGGAGATGAAGCCTGGCATTCTAGTATGATGCAACAGGTGACCCTTTATAAATATGGATGTGTGACAGGACAGTGGCCTGTTACATCAAGCCCTGACTGACTTTTACATGATGCAGACCACCAAATATGAGCAAACTAAAATGGTCCAACTCACTGCATACATGTACTTCCACGTGATAGTTATGGAAGAAAGATACCATGAGAGTGTAGCCTCTGGGCAGAACCAATCTGAGTTATTGGAGCAGGTAAAAGGTGAGTTAAGGCATGTAGAGGAGAAGATGCTACAGAGCCAAAATGCTGAGTTAGAATTAGGTAACACCATTCAGCAGCTAAAGGATGAGTTTACAGTACAGGAACAAATTAATTCAGAACGAGAATCACAATTCTCTGCACTGAAAGAGGAGTGCCAAGAAGGGGTTGAAAACCTCAAAGAGAGTCAGCTAAAAGTGAATCAGCAAGTGACGCACAGTAGACTCTGTTTAGAAGACATGAGCGCTCATCAATATCAAATAAAACAAATTGAAAGAGGAGAATAACCATTTGATGATTAAAGAGGTCCACTCCCAAGTGGATTTTGACCAAGAGCGCCAGAACTTGGGCGCTATGAAACAGCAGAGAGATCACCTCAGTGAACAGAATTGTAGGAGGTGTCAAGAAAAAGATGTCTTGTGCCAGGAAGTGGGCCAGTTGAAGGCAGACCTTGGGAAAAGTGTTTTCAGGAACTGGCTAAAATAAAATTAGAATGAAAAATTAATGGGGCATATGAGACGAATAGAATGTGACCTAGAGCAGACAATACAGATAAAAAATGCGCAGAGTGAGGAGATGAATCTCCTGCACCAGAAATGGTCTGAGTATTCCCAGACAACACAAGAAGCACAGAAAGAAAATGAGGCCCTTTGTGATGAGAACAGGGGACTCCATGGCCAAGTAGTAGCACAAGGTACAGTCATAGAAGCCAGTCAAGCCCTGATAGCAGAGCACAAAGCGCATGCCTTTGCATACTATCAAGAAATAGGGTCTGAGAAAGAGAAATCAGAGAGATTAGAGAAGGAGTGTGCTATGTTTAATAAGGCTTGTAGGGAATGGAAGGGAATGGAAGGGCAGCCCCTAATCCTGGTGTAGGGCCCCCTGTACCAGGGGCTTCAAGCCAATTTACCACCTTGTATGCGCACAGCCCTGCTAAATTCACATCTATGAGTTCACAAGAACCAGGAACCATGAGGCAGCTGGACTTAAGTAGGTCTAGCATACTGAGCCGGAAGGCCGGCCCCCATTAGAGATTGATGGACGTGCATCACTGCTTAGGTTAAAAAATATTTTGGCAAATGTATCTGACCAGAAGGGCTCCTATGAAGAGAAAATCAGGTAGTTAGACTGGCAGAGACATCAGCTACAAAGGGACCATCTGGTCCACTTTGCGGATAAGGAAGAGTCTGAGTTTAGGCCCCAAAACAGCATCCTGAAAACCTCCACCTATTCAGGGAGGTGGGGGAGTTCTCCACCTACCCCGGAAGGAGGGAGGAGTCAGATAAGTACTCCCCTGTGCGAAAGAGGGAGTCCATGGGAATTGACCTAGAGAGCATACAATACAACAGGGGGAGAAGAGACTAGGCCCCATCATTCTTGGAGAGACTCCCAATCTCACAGAATCAGGGAGCGACTAGATGATAGGGATGGGACCTCAAATAGCAGCAGCTCTGAGTCCGAAGGCAAAAGACCCCATTAGACAAATAAAAGCCATTAGAAACTTCATGACCCTTTACCATAAAAATGCCAAATACCCAGTCTGTGAGCATCTGGAGCTGTATGACCAGAAGATTACATCATTTGGCATACAAAATGGCCAAAATTCTATGGAGTTTGCCAAGTGGACATTCTCCCCAGAATACTCCAGCTTCTTTGCTGGGCTGGCGGATCACAATCAATCAAGGTGGTCTACCTACAAGGCGGCCATCTTGAAGCACTTCTCCATGCACCAGAACCCCTAGGAAGCTCGCAAGGCGGCCTAACACCTGCAGTGCGGCGAGGATCAGGCACCGAGAGAGTTTGTCCAAGAAGTAAAAAGGGCATTTGCCCAAAGTGCTACATGGGTGCGCATGAACAGTAGGGAGTTCATTAACACCTATTTCCATGCACTCCCTAAGTACATAATGATGAAACTGGTTAGGGACTTCATCAAAAAAAGCACCCTGGACTGGGTAATAGAGCAAGCTACCCGGATCTATGAGGTCCAAAAGCCTGTAGAAAAAAAAGAATTCCCCCAAAAGTCCCAAACTATCCAACACGCCCGCTGCTGGTGGCAGAGGTGAAGAATACCCCCACCTTGGACCTAGAAATGAGCAGCCCTAAAAATACAACTCCCGCTAATAAACCCACAGAGAGGCAAAGAAGACCCTCTGACCAGTCCCAAGCAGGTGGTAGCCAGCAGGGTACACCACCAATCTATCTGTCACCTGACTCTGCCACCTACATCAGCCCAAGGTACAAGGGGCACAGACCCATGTTGGGGTACATATGGACTCCCCCGGCTCAAGGGGGGGATCTAACCAGGTAGGTATGGCCCCAGTTACTTTGACTCCCAACTTTCCCCCAAATTTCCCACAAAACGTCCCTCAGGAGGGCTGTAATGTTCCACCCCCAAATTTAAGTTTCTTCCCCAGGTACACTCTAAACACCAACATTCAGAACAATCCTTCTCTCTCTCCCAACTTTCAGGAGTATAGACCCCCAAATCAAGGAGAAGGGAGACCAAGGTTGGAAGGCTACCAGGGAAACCCTCAATACCCCAGCTACTCTGGGAGAAGGGACTGTTACCCTTCCAGAGAGCAGCAAAGATTTGATCCAAGACCCCTGTATCAGCCACAAAGGGGGTCACAACTGAAGTGCCAGGTCCAGAACCTGACCCAAGACCTGAGTTGCATGTTGAGGGTTGAGTAGAGCCCTCAAATGAACATGGCTGCCCAGAACAGCTCAAACCAAGGGCCTGGCACCATGGAACAATGACAGGGAGAGAACTGTCATGACCACTGTGAGGGGGCACAAGTTGTGCCACAAGTAGGCTCCCACCAGAACCCTGAGGGCCTTAAAACCACTGCAAAAGGGCTCCTGGAGCCATTCCTGGCACCTTTGGCACCAGGCTCATATGTAGGAAGGAAGGGCTGTTCAAACTAGGTCCCATTTATGTACATGGGCCTTTAAATCCAACATGGAACCACCCACACAGTCTAGTTCCAAGAACTAAGCCATGCGGTCTAGTGTTTTGGGTGTGGCAGGCCTGGAACTATTTTCCCTGGTACTACTTTACCTGGGCTATATAAACCGCACCCTGACTGCAGAACATGCTTTGTATTATTCTGCAACCAGCAGCGTGACGCTCACCGTGTCCAGCTCCTGGTCTTCAGCATCTTCCTGTAATCCTGCAACAACAAGAACAAGATTATTCTGTCTTACCTAAGAAAACACCATGCAGCACTCAGCATCTCAACTGGGCTGCAATCTGTGGAAACCGAGAGAAGAAGAAACATCACTCACCTGTGAGTACTAGCTTAAGGACTTCCGGCGAACCGCTACCACAGCTGCTGTACGAACATTGCGACCTGCAATAACGAGAAAGGGAAAAATAATATTAGAACGCGCACTTCCAAAACATCGAATTCCATCAGTCTTACCTGAATTCCATCGCGCTACGCCACGCTTCCATCCGGAGCTCCACAACAACATCTGCAAAGGAAAAGAGACATATTCAGGTTCGCTTTCAATATTAAACAACCGCACAGCGCTGTACTACCTTAACGGATTCCGGGGGCCTGTTTTTCATCGTGCTGTCATCCACTCGTAGCACCACAGTGGCCTGTGAGGAGAAGAAGAAAAAAACACAGGTTAGCTTCAAAAGATTATAAACGCGCTGCGCTTCGCGCTTTCTCTTACCTAGAAACGTGCCTCTCCATCCGGCACGCCAGCATCAAGACCTTCACACCCGAAGAGAAGGAGATAAAGACATTAACAAATTCCCACCATAAACATAACAAAGACTTACAATTAACAAACCTACTTGCCTAACAGCAGATTTGGGGTCACAGCAGGCCTGGGCCCAAGGAAGGCATACTGCACCAGTGAAGCAACTCGGGTAGCTCACCAAAAAACATCAAGCGCCCAAGCACAAGAAATGCAGGAAGGATAGCTCACCCTACAAATAACTAAGGTGAGAAAAGAACCCAGTGGGAAGGGAATCGGTCAGAGGGAGGTGGGAGATTCACCCATTAGAGACAGTTATCACAAATCCTTCCTCTGTAATTACAGATTCATTAATCAGCACTGGGCAACTACACATCCGGGGTTCCAGACCTCAGAGCCTTCCAGACGCCCCCAGGGATATCAGGTGAGCAGAACAAGAACCCCGACAACCAACCAGTTCCAGAGGAGGAGGCTCAGGAGGAAGGGGGTTGCTAAGCCTTAGAGGAAGCTTCCTTCCTCACCCGTGAAGAGCCCCTATAAACCCTGAACCCAGATCTCCTACCTCGAAAAGCTGCAACTTAGGGTACAGAGGATAAGTAGGAGAAACCAAGGGAAAAAGAAGACCCATTTTTTGGAGGAAGTCAGCGTCCTCCAGTTTGAAAGGGGAAGAATCCCTGGAGGATTCTGGGAAGAAAGTCTTCTCTTTTAAGGACGGGGGGATTCCTCCCAAAGATAAATGGGTCCCAAAAGACCCTAATTTAGATTGGGTAAGTATGGGGACTGACCTAGAGCCGCTTATCCTTGAACCCCACAAATATCATCCTGAGAACTCAGAAATAAATGAGGGATCCTCCCCTCAAACCGGCTCAGGTGACAGTCTCCAGGAAAAGGGGGACAGCACAGAATCAACGGAAAAAGGGGATTCACAAACTCCCCAAATCTCAGGATGCCAAATTTTCTTCACAGATTCTTGAACTCAAGTTCAAAATAAACAACTAAACTTCCCAGCTGGCTCAAAATGCCATTTTCCTTTGCCACCTGGAGGAGGTTTCATGTCCCCGTCCGGGTGCAAGGGGAGTGTGCAATTTCAGCACTGGTGGATACAGGATCCCAATCCACCCTCCTGTCCAAAAAGGCATTTGAGCAACTTAATTCAGGAAGGGGGAGAGTCACCAAATACCCCTGACACCTCTTCCTGGACAACTCCATAACTTCGATGGGAATGACATTCCCGTAGAGGGGACTGTGAATCTGGAGATCAAAATTGGGCGACATAAGGTGAAAGACCCAGTTATAGTCGTTACTCCAGAGGGAACACCCTGTCTCTTAGAGAATTACCTCCTTTGGAGGTTGTCACCACTAATAGACTGTGTAATGAAGGTCCTCTGGACACAGCCTAACCGGCCAATAAAATTAAAACAGAGCATGAACTATGTAAGTATAAATGGCACATGCCACATGATTGAGCAGCGGTCTGACAAAATTGAGTTCCACTTTAGGAACAATCAAGTCCCCAACATAACTGTAATTGCTGTAGGAGAACAACCTGGTGATGGGAACCCTTCTCCATTCTTGAAACTCAACCTTCATCCCAGTTTTAAGCGGAATTCAACACTGGAATTAAATACCCAGTCATTGTATACTGATCCACAATTTGAAGAGAACCCAAACCCCATGAAAAAAGGTGATGAACAGCCAACTCAAAGCTAGGCTGATATTCAGAAAAATGGTGAACAGCTGTTCCTTCCCATTCAGGTAAATGAGGGAGGAGCCTTTTGTCGCCAGAGTATGCCTTAGAAATGGAAAAAGCATCATCAGCGAAGCGTTATTAAGGAAACTCCCAAAAGATCAGACCATTCCCACATTTAACTTGATTGATAAGTGGGAAATAGGCCTGGAAACTCCCAATTCCAAACATTCCCTGCCTAGCAGGTGCATTCTATAAATGTCCATTGGAGATAAAAGCATAGAGCGTAATTGTTGGGTTGTGCGAGATGTCCCCTCTGCCTTCTACTTAGGCAGTGACATTCTCAATTGATTCACAATTAATTTGGACCTAATAAATTACAAAGGCTGATCCCGACTGGGGGGTAACCCTATGGGCTTTGACAATCCTGAAAAGGTATTTTGGTCAGCTTAATTGCTACCGTATGCAGTTGAAATTCAAACTGGAGAAGAGGTCACCATCCCAGGACAGACCCAACAATTCATTATTTTACTAAAAATTAAGATAGGACAGAAACTCCAAAACCCAGACGCTTATGTAAATTTAAATCATCATCTCCAACAGCAGGGGTTGTATTTGAACCCAACACCATAAGTTGACTTAGAACACGACACCATTGCAATATTGGTGGATAACAGCGACCCTAGGAGTATCACCCCGGGGGCAGACACCTTTATTGGAATGGGGGTTAATGCCCAACATTTCTTCATTGACTTAGGGAATGAAATCATGGGACGGATCCCCAATGACTGCTACGACTGTGACGATGACTTACCTCCAGAAAAGACTTTCACCCAGCAAAGGGGGAATTTCTTGGTGTACTCTTCCTGCCCTTACGAGGGGGAAAAGGTGACCTGCGACATCAGGAAGGATGAGGTGGTATTTCAGGTCAACAGTGACAGGGTCTCCTACCTGAAACCTCCTGTCCAGACCAACACCATAACTAGAGATCTATCCACGCTGCTGGAGGATACCGCACAGATTGCCAAACCTGAGGTCTTTCAGGGCTTCAGGCAGAAGGTTGAGGAACAGATCAACCTCGCTGATGCCTGTGAGACCGAGGAGCAAAAACAAAAGCTGAAACAGGTGTTTCTGGATTTTCAAGAAATCTTTGCCGTGGACTCGTATGACTGTGGTTGCACCGAGATACATCCGACATCCATACCCACGGACCCTGCAATGTCTCCCATATTCATGAAGCAATATCGGTTGCCTCTCGTGTCTATGGAGTCCCTCACAGAAATCATAAAGAACCTAGAGTCCCGTGGGATAATTTGTCCAGTCCACAGTACCTTCAATAATTCTGTACTGGGGATCCTAAATCCTAATGGCCAATGGAGACTATGCGCAGACCTTAAAGAGTTGAACAAATGGGTCCACATGTCCTGATGGCCTCTTCCCTACATTGACGAGGGACTGGCCCAGATCCCAGGGTCAAGCGTGTATTCTGCCATTGACCTGATACTTGACAGTACCCTTGAGTAGGGAAGACCAGTACAAGAAAGCCTTTAACTTTGGGGGGCAGCAGTACACATGGACCCAAACTCCTGTGTATATATAAACTCCAGCAATTAATTTAACATCTTTCTGCACAAGGCCATGCCCGACTTGGGTGAAAGGGGAAACCTGGCCTATGTGTTTGATGTCCTAATTAAAAGCTCAACCGCGGAGGGACATATAGCAGAAATCTGCTATGCTCTGACCTAGTTGAAGGGAGCTGGAGTGGGACTGTCTTTCCAGAAGGCGCAGTGGTGTAGGGCATGAAATCACCCCTGAGCGTCTTTGTCCCCAGGCGAAAAAGGTGGAAGCATTACTACAATTGAAAAATCCTACATCTCTGCGTGAACTAAGGAGACTTCTTGCACTGACTAATTACACTAGAAAGTTCATAGAGGACTACACAGAGGTCATGAGACCCCTGGTCCAATTATTAAAGGCCGGGGGTCAAGTGGGAGTGGGGTCCAGAGCTAGCCGAGGCAGTGAAACAACTGAAGAGAAGCCTCTCACAAGTGCCTTGCCTAGTTTACCCCGTAAAAACAAGGAGATTGTCTTGGAGACAGGGTTCTCAAATACGTGCTTAACAGCAGTATTATACCAGAAGCATGACAAGGTCAATAAAGTCATCTCCTATGCGAGTAAGCCTTTATCCTCTGTGGAGGAAAGATTCAACGATTGTGAGAAGGCACTCCTGGCAACGGTGTGGGCATTGAAAAATTAACGCCCGTTCATCCAGGGGGAGCATATCATTGTCGAGACTCTTCATCAGCCTTTGCAATACCTCCAAAGTGACAGAACCAGGGCAGGGAATGTGAGTAAATCCAGAATTACTTCTTGGATTCTGTCCATGCAAGGCTTTCCTGTGGAGGTCAGATATGGCTAAAACAAGAAGAGTCACCTCGCGCAAGGTATGGCTGACTTGCATGATTGTGCTCGAGAAAAATGTCTTGAGGACGAAAGTCTCAAAACACAAGACAACATGAAGGCATACTTGAATTTCCCGCACAAAGTCTATGAAGAAGACACGTGCCAGGGGATGCCCAAAGTGTATGTGGACGGGTGCTCCTACCTTGTGGATAACAATGGGGAAAAGGAACTGGAGGCCAGCATTGGGAATGCCTGGGTGAATGATGCCCCACAGCCCTCCACTGGGTACAAGATCGGTCCCCAAAGTAGTCAGGTGACAGAGGTGATGGAGGTTCATCAGGCCATCCTCACTGCCGTGCAACACAGGCTCCACGAACTGGTCATAATCACTGATTCAGATTATACAAGGAACGGGTTCATGGAGCACCTGATTAATTGAAAACCGGAGGCATGCTGTGTGCAAACAATAAACAACTCAAGCATGGCAAATGAATACAATACATTGATGATCTGTTCACCTCTAATGAGATGAACATCTACTGTAAGACGATCAAGAGTCATTCCAGAATAGAGGGACCAGACAAAACCGTAAATGATCTGACTGACCAGTTGGCCAAAACCAGAGACATCCATGGGGTTCTCCTCGAGTTTGAATCCCTGTTGGGGGAAATTGAGGTCGTCGCTGTCACCAAGTCCCAAACACTTGCCCAAAATGAACTCTGAACTGCCCAGTGAAGTAAGGAGACCCCAGATGTGATTTGATCACGGCACAAAAAGGGGATCCGATAATTGATCAATTTTATCAACACATTGAAGACCCCGTGAATCTTCCTCTGACCAAGGCTGATTACATCTGGAAAGAGGATCTCTGGTTGTGACCAGTGGGTGGTACCTAACTCTTTCCAAAGCCTGCTGCTAAGTTACGTCCATGACACAGCCACAGCCGGTCATCAGGGGTTTCATACTAATTTGGAAATCTTGCGAGAGGTTGCATACTAGCTACACATGGGTCAGGACCTCGACCAATATTTGAAGGGGTGTCTTGTGTGTACGCAATTTCAGACAAGTTCACTCACACATCAAGCCCCCCTCCAGAAAAGGGGGATGACACTGCCTTGGTCAGATTTACAAGTAGATTTAATCCGGCCCGTCATTCGCTCCTCTAGTGGAAACAAGTACATGTTAACGATAACATGCTTCTTTACGAAATGGGTGGAATGTCTCCCGGTCCTAAATTGCAATGCAGAAACAGCAGCTGCCCTGATTATCAACCACAACTTCTTGCATTTCAGCCTTCCCCAAAGGATTGAGTCAGACCAAGGAATTCACTTCACCAACAAGGTGATGACAAAGATTTGGGAGATACATGGGGTAAAGAGAAACCTCCATATTGCCTACCGCCAAGCCTCTAGTGGGGGAATTGAGAGGTACAATAAAACAATTTTGAGCATTCTTAAGAAGTTTGTGATGGCCATCAGGTCTAAACCATCTTCTGCAACCAAAATGTCTCCATTTGAGCTAATGACTGGATGAAAAATGGTGCTACCGCAACACCTACTCTACAGAATTCAAGAGCAGACACCGATTAACGTGTCCACGATACATGAATATATTGAGAACTGAAAAAACACCTTTAGCATGCTTTTGGATGCTCAGAGGAATCTGGAAAAATCTGCAGAGCGGATGAAAACCCACTACGATTTAAAGACCACAAAAAAAGAATATACAGTCGGAGACAGGGTCTAGTTGTACAATTTTCAGAGGACCAGACCAAGGGGTGGACATTTCTTCCCTCATGGAATGGCACCTTTGAAATTGTAGATCAAATCTCACCTGTCACCTATAAGATCCCCATCCCTAAAAGAGAACTGACAGAAGAAAAATTGGTCCACATCAATAAGTTAAAAAACTGTCATCCCAGACATGGTTTGCGACTGATTGATGAGCCAAGTGAAAGTCAAGCAGAGGAACCATCTGAACAATGAAAAGGAAGAAGGGGAAATCAGACGGAAATATTTAGATACATGTATGTATATATAACAGGAGTAATTTACTTGGAGTTATTGTACAAATGGAGAAAATAGAAATAATAATAATAAAAAGATTGAAGAATTGTTTATGAAGCTAGAAGGTATTGTAACTGTAGGTTATTGTTGTGTGAATTCTTTGTAAATCCTACAGGAAAATGTATGTAAACTAAAACTTGTTTTTTAAAATCTTGTATTAGAGAACTAATATCCTTAAATTGCAGCCTGGAGGGGAGAACCCCAGGAACCTGGAAGGGAAGGAAGAAAGGGGGTGCTGTGCAACACTCTCCAACCCAAAGATGGAAGACAATACTGGAGTGCCCACTCCCAAAAGAAGGAATTTACGCCAAAAGAAACCCCACTCTGCCCTACTCTTTCCCAACAAAGAGTCATGGAAGAGCAGGGGGTTATTTGTGGGGTGCATTTAAAGTCCGCAAACAGAAGTCCCTTTCACCTGAACAGCAGCATTTAAACGCTGCAACCAAAAATGGCCCTGCTTTGCCTTCCTGTCACATGAATGCCAAGAAGTTACACACTGCAACCAAAAAAACTGACCTGCTTTGCTTTCCCTTTCCCACAAACAGCAGCATTTAAACACTGTAACCAAAAATGGCCTGCTTTTGCTTTTATTTCACATGCGTGGCAAGAATTTAAACACTGCAACCACAAATGGCCTGGCTTTCTCTTTTTATTCATGTCAAATTAAAGAACCATGTGGACAGGGGCCTACCCATCATCATCAATGGACAAACAGCAATGCAAATTCACCCAAGAAGGAGAAATCAAATAATCCTGTGACCTGCAAGACAGGAATTTAAACATTACAAGCAAAAACGGCCTGCAAATGTATTGCAAATAAAAACGGCTTTAAAAAGCCACAACGGAAAAAGATAGCACTGCTCACACAGAGAATGTCAGGAAAACATGATGTGGGGGGTGACCAAGACAAATGTATATTAGGTTTCACCGACAAAACTCCTGTAACCTGTGAAGAGACACTACTTCAGAAGAAAACGGTTCTGGCTGAGGCAGGAACTTCACCATGACAAGACCCACATCCTGCTGGATATCACACTTACCCTCTAACAATCCCACAATAAAATGTGATGCTGATGAGGGTGTCAAAATTCCCTATTATGTAGACATGATGTAGACATGATGGCAGGAGCCCAGAGATTTCAAAGAATGCTAAATGTGGCTGAAGCATGACAAGAAGGCGTGAGTCATTGTAGCACCCACTATAAAGAGCAAACTGCCAATTTCAAAGGGACTCATAACAACCCTCTGGTCACAGGATGACCCAGGGTAACAGATGGCTGTTGGGTATGAAGAGGCCCTCCCACATGTTGAACAAGACACTCCCAATTAATATAAAAATACTATTTCCTTTTAGGAATTTTGTGCAGCCATCAGACTAAGGATTGATTTTCATTTTTTGTAATTTTTCATGTGATTTCCAGGCGGATTTAAGGGTATAAATTGCATTTACCTGGGACTTTGGGAACTGTAATGGCCAGTTAGATTAGGTTTCTGGCTGATCTGAACATGTGACAATTGTGACAGTTGGTGAAAAGGTGGAAAATTAAATAACTGTTATACATTTTATGAAAATGACAAAAATGAGCCACATGGCCATGCTACATCGTACAGATTTGGCAATTGGCTTAACTAATTCCCCATGACCAGCTAAAATCAAATATCTATTTCATATGGCAGTTGCCTGTATAATTATATCGTTATGATTAGGGGTGTATTAAACTTCGGCTTCGAGTAAGTATTCGGTCGAATTCCAGCTGAAAAAAAGCTATTTGGCTTCGGCCGAATAATTCCTTGCTATTCAGCTCTTGCTGAATACTTTGACATTCTCATTTGAATACAATGCAACATGAACTCAGAAAGACAAATATAGACTTCAGTTTGCAAAATTGAATGGAATTAGACCAGACAAATTGCTATCACACAGCTGAAAAATATCTTATATTGTAATCTGCTCTTTAGTGCATGTTTTGTTACAGATTATTAGACAAAAAAGGCGCTCATCTTTTATACTTAGCCTGCAACAATACAGGAACATTTTTTTATTTTGGCGAATGTTCATATGCAATGTGCACTTTTTTCAGTTGGATAAAACAAACTGAAAGAAATGTGCACAGATACTAGTTCCTGTCATGTCACTTCCCATTGCGTACGTCATAGACCCCCTTTTCTTCTTTTAAGGACTTGAATCGTGAGTTTAACATCATCTGATATTTTATCACAAATTATAAGTTGCATACGTTTGTGTATTGGCGAGAAAGAGTGGCTAGGATAAGTAATAAGTGAGCAGCATTTGTTTGGTTGGGATGAATAGTTGTGATATGGAGTTCACACATCTCAGATTTCCTCTTGACTTGTGTCCTGCATAAACCATTTTATACATTTCTATGTGAACTGCAAAGAAGTTTCGAAACTCGACCGCATCGACATTGCAACTGGATAGATAATGCAATGCAATTGATTCACAAAGGCAGTCCGTTTGCATTTGTGAAGCTGCCTACTTTAACTGGCACAGAATATGCAACAATCTTCTATACATTTGGTCCATTCATTTTGGTTACATCTGCTTTATTTCTGGCTTTTATACTTCAAATGAAGATGCTACATTAATTACAAAGAAGAGAAACAAAAGTGTAGAATTCATTTAAAATGGTGCTTTATTTGATTTTTAATAAGTGTGATTTTTGAAGTTTGGAACATGATTTATTAAACAAACCAACTATTCGGCTTCATATTTGGCTTCGGCCGAATAGTTGACAAACTATTTGGTATTCGGCCGAATACTAAATATGCTATTCGGTACAGCCCTAGTTATGATACATAACTCATTTGTGCCAAAATGTTTAAATGAGAACAAAGGACAGTAATAAATGCAAACAGACAGATGGTGCTCTCCTCCCCTGAATCAATCCTGACAGGGGGTGGAGAGAGGAATGGTAAGTATCCAACCCAAGTGGCAGGGATAATTACAGGGTATGCGCCCTGATTGTAAAATGAGTGATGTCATTTCTGCTATATAAGGGGGACTATACTAGGACTCAGGACACCAAAAAAAATGGGGAGACAGGAGAAGGAGGATGGAGAGAAGGCTGCTGAACCTTACCATCTTTGAGAGTGCAGTGACCAGACCCCTTGCCCTATCTGTCCAGAGTGTCCTGAGATCCAGCTGGCTTTCCTGAATACTATACCCAGGCTTGCTAAATAAGTAGCAAATAACCCCATCCCTACATTGCATAAACCCTTCATTTTTGTAGTAGTACATCCAATATTTCCCATTGAAAATCCCAATTGCCCAGGTAGTACAGTCATCTCCCCATAGAAGAATCTCTTGTTGCCTGAATATGTTGGCGTATCCCCATTAAGAAAACCCAGCAGTGTTGTGAAAACTGAATTTTGTCCATGATGGTTATCATGACAATTAGCCATCGAATTTGTTCATGCAATTATTTTGCCTTCATCTAGAATAGGCCATGTGAGCACTATGGTTCATGCTAAGCCATCATGGTAGCATATTTGCTGACAGCCATCTGATTCATGCGTTTATATGTGATTTGTATATTTGTCATTTTATAGCAACATAGCGTGCATGCTTCTAAGCGCTAGAGAAAGAAGAATCTGTTCTGTCTTTGTCCATTTCTGATGGCTTCTGTCGTGCGTGGAGTGGGGATTGTTTTCGCAGAAAGGTTTAGATAAACATTCTTGAGTCTTTGGCAGACAGACAATCTTGCCACAGATAGATGGCCTTGGCTGGCTGACTGCACAAAGAATATGTGCTTTGCTGACTGCGGAGAATGAATGTTTTGGGTTTGCAAATAGACTGACTCCATGTCTCAAGGATTCTTACACGATACGATGTCCTGTTCTGAGAATGTAAAATGTCATGTCAAATTGTTGCAATATGATAAGCTGGCTAAAATTGTATGATTGTATGTAATATGTAGCCTTAGCCATAGAAATGAATAGACTGCCATTTGCATCATCACAATGTAAAACCGTACATGTTCTGATCAGTTTCACCTCTCTCTCTGTCGCTCTCTGATGGGTTGGTGTGAGTCGGTGGGAGGTGATGAAGGAGATCGCCATTAGAGATCAGAGGGGAGTCTCTTGGATGAGTGAGGACTCTGATGGGTGGGAGTCTGATGAGTGTGTTGGAGATCAGCATTTGAAAACAGCTGGAAGGAAGGGAGCTGTCTCACTAGAAGGGTTGAAAGAGCTGTGTGGGGACAGAGAAATGCTATTTTGGGAATTTGCTATTTGCTAATGCTAGAGATGCAGTAGAATTAGGCTCACCTGGTCTGAGAGCTGGAACTGGGAGAAGCCGGAAGGGCTGTGGTACTGAATTTATGCTAGCAGTGTGCTGATTTGCTTGCTTGCATACTAATTAGTGATGTTTTGCCAGGCAAATGCAAGGCAACTAATAAAGATGCAACTTTGCAATTGACATGAACAGATTTCCTGTGTCTTTGTGATGTCTTTGTGACTCTCTGTAGAATTGGTTGTTTACACAGTAACACAGTACACACCATTTTTGGTTTTACAGAATGGCGCCCAACGAGGGGCCTTTCGAGGAGAGATGATCGAGGACGATGGTTGGAGTAGAAATGGATCCTGCCAAGTAGGACGTTGCGGCAGCTGTTCTGATCCACTTGTTTGCTGTGATCCATCTCTCCGGTGAAGGTTTTCGAACACTGCATTGTGTGCAGCTGTGATGCTGTCCTGTTTGCTGTTTTCAGCTTTGTTTTGAGATGAGAGGTTGCCAGACACAGTAAATCAGGGATTTCGTCTTTGATTTGGCAGTGCGCAACTCTCTTTGGAATCTTTGGAATTTGGTGAGCATGCTCTAGGTCATTAGTCTGCAGGACCTAGCTGTCAGTCTTTGTTTAAATCCGATTCCTGCCAACGCTGTCTTTTTCTGGTTCATGCACTGTCGCTGCTCGACATTCTCTTTCATGTGTGCAAGGCCTGGCCGGCGGTCTCATCCGTTGCCCAGCAATTGTGTGATTCTGGCAAGCCATTTCCTCTCCTTGTGTCGCAAATTGTATACATCTAAACATACAACTGACTGGTGTCTGGTCCACGGCGTCAAGTCATTTTGTTTAAAAAGAAAGACACGTTTTCCTTTTTAGTTTGGCCTATTAGGTGGCAAAGCCACCAATAAGCCTAAGCTATTGCATAGTAGTACAGATAGGGAGAAATGGCAAAAGAGGAGGGACACAAAGCTTGAAGGTGTTGTTTGATTATTTGTCCACCCATTGACCTCCTGTGAGCATGCTGATCCCTTTAGCTGTTCCAACCCAGTTACTGCCCCTCCCAGCTCAAAACACCTCTGTGATGCTGGAAATGCATCTGAGGGACAGGGCCTCTGAATCCTTGTCCTTTTTCTGTTTTTACCGTGTGTTCTGTTATGTTTTCTGCCTCGGAGTCCATGTGGGACTCCTGGCAGTGCAGCTCTCTCTTTTGGTTTGGTGAACAGACCCATGGGATACCCTTATGGCACCCATGGGTAGAGGTGCAACCCTGTGCCCCTAGTGTATGTTTTTGGGCACCTGTGGGTGGCCCCAGAGCAGGGTATGGGCTGGTGGCAGCTCCGTGCTGAAATTGACAGGTGCTCCGGGTGTCCTCCATTTTGGGATACCCTGGCCCTGCCATTGGGATCTGTTGATTCCTAATAGAAAACAAGATGGCCCCTGTGGCCTCTTGCTTTCTATTGCCTGTTATCTTGTTTTCCCAAAGTCCTGGGAAGCCCTGTCTCTGTCCCTTCCCCCTGACTGGCTGTTGGGTGGAAGTTCCATGTATGGTATTGTTGTGAAGGCCCAGCTAGACTGACTGGAACCTTCCCAGTGACTGTATGTTGTGGGTACCTCCTGTGGGTGGGACCTGGGTGAATGGAGTGTGTGAGCAATATACACTTCTTGTTGTGGTTGTCTGGTTTCTGGCATGAGAGACAAAGACTGAGACAACCCTGCCCGAAACTGGCCTGAATACAGTGTGTAGTGTTGAATGGCTGGGTACTTGTCCCAATGCACATTTCTTGTTGTGAGTGTCTGGAAGGGAGGAGTGTGGCCTGAATGCACTGTGTGCCTGATTGGCTGACTGACTGCATGAATGCCCTGCAGTATGATTGGCTGCTGAGTGTGTGCCAGCAGCGTGGATGAGAGAGAGGATAGTATATCTGGGGACCTCTCACCACTGGAAAAGTGTTCAGAAGGGACCTTTGGTTGAGAAGCGACCATTGTGCTCCTAAAGCAGCCAGGGAGCTGAGTCTCCACTCTACGAGTAACTGGAACTGCTGATCCTCGACGTCCAGCTGGAAGACGAAGACTTGCTGTGGCATTTGCTTCGACCGATCTGAAGGCTGACGAGATCGCCGAGGGCTGACCCGAGAGAGGACCTGGTAAGGCGCCCTCTTCCCGTGCTCCGAGGGACCATCGAGCACCGCTCCATCTTCGCCGAAGCGCCCTGGAAGACAGACCCTCGAAAGGCTGTCCACCCGAGACGGGACCGCTGAGGAGATCGAAGTGAAGCACACGGACATCGACGCCGTCGAAGTCCATTGCCGTCGACCAGGGTTCGCAGGTTTGTGTAACCGCTGGAGGCCCGTCGAAGTTGTGTTGCCCAGCCGTGGGAACCACTTGACGCCGTGCCGCCGACGACCGGAGCCGTCCGCTCCTTTGCCTAAGAACATTCAATCGAAGGACTCTCTCGACCGCATCGTCGACCGCTTATCCTGCCGGAGAAAGTCGAGGCCGACCAACGCGCCGAGGAGAAACCTGCCGGTGGGTTTCCCGCCACCCGACGACTTCAAAGACTCGGACGACTCGACGCCCTTGCTGGGCTCCCGTCTCTACAATCTTTGCGGTCCAGAACTATTGTCATCGAGGTGCCCCGCACACCTCCGCCTTGCAGGACGCCGACGCCCCGACGCCGACGAGCACCGCTCGGACGAAGCTGCCGCCTCCTCGACATCGTTCTACCTCGTTTGTCGACGGACGTTCGACGCCCCGTGCCTCCCGCTTGAAAGGGAAGGCATTCAAGAAGGGCCGTCGATTCCCCGTCGCCGAACAGCGAGTCCCTCGACGTTTGTCGACGCCTCTTCGAGGAACTCGACTCCACCAGGTACATTGGGGGGGTAAAAACATTATAGGAGAGAATAAGACTTGCAGAGCAATATATGGACTGGGCTTGTGCTATATCTTTCTTTACAGGTTGCCCAGGTGGGGGGATCTCCACACAGAACTGTGTCCAGTGGTAGGGGCCAGTATTCTGCCTATTGCTCAACCATCTTATTTTCTCTCCTCTCTCTATTGCTGGTTTCACTCTATTGGTCTGTGTGACATTGTACAGTATTGTTCATGCACTTCAATGAGATCTAGGGTGGTACCACTTTAGGATTGTAAATATTTGTCATTGTAGATTTTGCCAGAGTACAAAGTGAGTTATCATGATAAATGTACATAACCTTAACTTTTGATTATATAAAGACTGTGTTCTAAACCGATACAGAGTGTGGATATTCCTTTGTGGGGGCTTGGGGGATACACTGTACTTAAGAACCAGCCTGCATCACCTCCCGAGAAGCTAGGCCTTGATTGCTCGACCATTGCTACCGAATAGAGAATCTTGGCTGGGGTCTCCTGTGCCTCCCCTCCACCATATATGGAGCGGAAGTACAGACACCCCCACCGGTCGTTGAGGCCCGTCTCTCACACTGGTGGCAAGCGGTGGGATGCTTATGGTTTTAAGAATCAGTGTATAACCGTGCCACTTACAAAGGATATTTGCCCTTTATTAAATTAAGGTTTAGTTGTGTACAAGGTAACTGCATTACAAACAATGGAGTCTATTGCGAATGGCAAATTAACTCGGATGAGCTTGGAGGCTCTCCAGAGTGCTTGTGAAGCTAGGGAGTTAGACTTTGTGGATAAGTCTAGGGCTGAGCTGATAGCTGCCCTGGTGGACTACCAGACTGATAGTGAAACTCTTGATGAAGGGGGGAATGCAACCAATGAGGACTCTGCCCCTGGGGTTTCAGCTGAATCTGTTTCTGGGAATGCCGCCATTCCTGCTGCCTCTGTTCCAAACTCCAGCAATTCCTTAGAGCTTGAGTTATTAAGGATGAAATTGGCCTTTGAATACCGCAAGTTGGAAAAAGATGCTGAGCTTAAGAAAGAGGAGTTGGCTCAACAAGTTGCACTCAAAAATAAGGACCTTGAACTCAAGAGCCAGGACACTGAATGTCAGAGGATCCAGCTAGAGAAAGCTAGAGTGGAGACTTCAGCTAGATCCAGTGAGAGTGTCAGGTCCCCAGCCACCAAGTTTATGAAAGATTTGGTTGGTGTATTTGTGGAGGGTTCGGATATCCTCCAATGGATTGAAGCATTTGAAATGGCTTGTGAGATTCATGATGTGGATAAAAGAGATTGGGCGAAGTGTTTGTTAAGCAGAGTGCCTCAAACCGGTTATGACTGTATTCTGAAGCTGAGTGTGGAAGAAAGGGGTCAGTATGAGTGTATGAAGTCTGCTTTGATTGCCAAGTTCGGCAAGACACCTACCCAATACCTTAGAAGGTTCAGGGATTTTAAGAAAAAGGAGAATATGTCTTGGGTTGACTGGGTGAGTGCTGCGCACATGAACATGATGGGGTGGATCGATGGATACAAGGTTAAGACTTTTGTTGAATTGTCCCACCTTTTGTTTTTTGAGCATTTCTCTGAAGCCTGTTCACCAGAGCTGCGTCAGTATGTGGCTGACCAGAACATTTTGGACCCCTTTAAGCTGGCTAGGTTGGCTGACAAGTGGGTCTCCCACCGGGTGTCCCCTAAGGACTCCAGTGGGAAGGACAAGGACAAGGAGAAGGGGGCCTCTCAGAAAGCTGAGGAGTCCCCCAAGCAGTCACATTCGGGTAAACCAAAACCTTCCTCTCCTAAGACCCAAAAATCTAGTGGGGATAAGTCATCTGGGGGTGGGAATAAGAGTAGTGGCCCACCTGCTGCAAAGCAGGCTCCCAGTGGTTCCAGTACCGTACCCCGCACTCCTGGCGCTTGTTGGGACTGTGGGGCTCTGGATCACAAAAGGGGTGACCCCAAGTGTAAAGGTAAGGCACTTGGAGTACAGGCTGTCAGCCTGACCTACCCTTACCCCATGTCTGAGGTGGAGGCCACTGTCCTCCCCTCCTCTGCCGGTATCACATTTGGTGCTCCGGTGGAGATTTCCTTAGTGTCCCTTGGGGCCTGGGACCAGTACGCGGAAGTACTGGCGACTATCCCACAGAACACCCGTAGGTTTTTGAGAAGTGTCCTCTTGAATGGCCAGCCTTCTACTGGTTTGGGAGACACTGGGGCAAGCATGACAGTGGTGGACAGGACCCTGCTCAGGCCAGAGGACTATGAAGGTGCTCCTCTGCAAACCACCAGGTTAGCTGGTGGGCCTCCCAAATTATCACCTGTAGCCTTAGTCACACTCATGATTGGCGACAAGACAGCGAAGCTTCCTGTCCTGGTTCAGGACAATGTCCCTGCTAACATTTTGTTAGGGAATGATCTAGTGGAGTTGGGGTTGATCTCGGATGGTCTTCCCATGACTGCTGCTGCCGTCACTAGATCACAGGTGACACCGGGTCTGGCTGTGGGTCAGATACCCGAGCCAAAGGCGAGGCCTAAGGCAAGAAGGAGGAAGACCAAGAAGGCCACCCCTGTGGAGGGAGCACCTTCTCTTCCTGCTGCACCCATTGGGATCCATGCTCCGGACGGGCTGGGTCCAGTGGAAAACCCAAACTCAACTCCTTTGGGAGAAGAGGCAGAAGACTCTCCTGTGGGAGAGGTTCTTAACCCGGAGGATCATCCCGACCTTCAATGCTTGTTAGCTGAAGGGGGACCCTCCCGGGCGGACTTCTGTAAGGGACAGAGAGAGTGCCACTCTCTCGAGGGACTGAGGAAACAGGCCCTGGCCCAGGCACAAGGAGAGGTGCCTAGGAATTTCCGGATTTATTGGGAGGGTGAGCTCCTTGTTAGTGAGCCCACTAAGCCTGAACCTGGTGCCAGCAAGAGGTTGGTGGTACCCCAGGTTTACAGGCCCTTCCTACTGCAGTTGGCGCATGAGGTGCCCTCGGCTGGTCATCTTGGGACCAAGAAGACTAAGCAGAGGCTCTCTGCCCATTTCTACTGGCCACGGATGGGAGTAGAGGTGGAGTCCCACTGCAGGACCTGCCCAACTTGTCAGTTGTCTGGCAAGACTGGAGGCAGTGTCATTGCCCCACTACAGCTGTTGCCAGTGGTTGGCACACCATATGAGAGGGTGGGCATCGACATCGTCGGTCCCCTTGACCCTCCCTTATGTCTCTTGCTAGCTTCCGGGCAAGAAGAGGATGAGAGTGAGCCCCTTCCTGATTTGCTGCATAGCAACCCTCAGGATGGCTCAGTGGAGGGAGTACATCTCTCTCCAGATTTGACAACAGAGCAACAGAGGGCCTGTAGGGCTTTGCTCCAACAGTATGCCTCTCTGTTTTCACTGAAGCCAGGCATTACACCGTGGTGTAAGCACGTAATTGACACTGGTGACAGTGTACCTGTCAAAAGCAGGTGCTACGTATGTCAGATACCGTCAAGAACCACATCCAGGCTGAGGTCGCCAAGATGTTGGATCTGGGTGTTATTGAGCCCTCAACCAGTCCCTGGTCCAGTCCAGTGGTCCTTGTCCCCAAGGCAAGTTCCCAGGCGGGTACCAAGGATTGGAGGTTCTGTGTGGACTACCGAGGAGTCAATGCCGTCACCAAGACTGACGCGCACCCATTGCCCAGGGCTGATGAGCTCGTGGACACCATCGGTGCTGCCAAGTTTGTGAGCACCTTTGACCTCACTTCAGGCTATTGGCAAATAGCTCTGACGGACCATGCCAAGGAAAAGACGGCCTTCTCAACACCTGAGGGACTCTACCAGTTTAGGGTCATGCCTTTTGGGTTGAAGAATGCCCCTGCCACCTTCCAGAGATTGGTCAATCATGCGCTCAGTGGGCTGGAAGCCTTTTGTGTGGCTTACTTAGACGACATTGCCGTCTACAGTTCCACCTGGGAAGAGCATTTGACACATCTGGATAGGGTGTTGCAGGCCTTGAAAAGGGCTAACCTCACTATCAAGGCTACCAAGTGCCAGATAGCTCAGGGGAAAGTTACCTATCTTGGTCATGAGGTAGGAGGGGGTCAAATCCAACCTCTCGCCAGTAAAGTACAGGATGTACAGAACTGGGAGACTCCCACTACTCAAACCCAGGTGAGGGCCTTTTTGGGTCTCACTGGGTACTATCGCAATTTCATGGCAGACTATGGGACCATAGCTGCACCTCTGACAGCTCTAACGTCACCCAAGCAGCCTAGGAAGGTTACTTGGACCGAAGACTGTCAGAGGGCCTTTGATGGCTTGAAAGAAAGTCTGTGTAGGGCACCTGTGTTGAGTGCGCCTGACTACAGCCGACCCTTTATCGTCCAGACGGATGCCTGCGACACCGGAATTGGAGCTGTCTTGTCCCAGTTAGATGACAAAGGGAGAGAACACCCTATCATATTCATCAGTAGACAACTCAAGGGTAGAGAACTTAGGTGGGCTACTGTTGAAAAGGAGTGTTTTAGTATAGTTTGGAGCCTTAGGCGTTTTAGGCCCTACCTTACGGGGTCTACCTTCAAGGTCCAAACAGATCATAAGCCCCTGAAGTGGCTTATGCAGATGAAGGGTGAGAACCCGAAATTGCTCAGGTGGTCGATTAGCCTGCAAGGGCTAGACTTCACCATAGAGCACAGACCAGGGAAGAGTCACGATAATGCAGATGGCCTTTCCAGAAGGTATGTTGACCGTCTGGATGAGGGTGTCTATCCCGTGGGAGATTAGACACCCTCCACCTCAGTCTGGGGGGGGCGACTGTGATGCTGGAAATGCATCTGAGGGACAGGGCCTCTGAATCCTTGTCCTTTTTCTGTTTTTACCGTGTGTTCTGTTATGTTTTCTGCCTCGGAGTCCATGTGGGACTCCTGGCAGTGCAGCTCTCTCTTTTGGTTTGGTGAACAGACCCATGGGATACCCTTATGGCACCCATGGGTAGGGGTGCAACCCTGTGCCCCTAGTGTATGTTTTTGGGCACCTGTGGGTGGCCCCAGAGCAGGGTATGGGCTGGTGGCAGCTCCGTGCTGACAGGTGCTCCGGGTGTCCTCCATTTTGGGATACCCTGGCCCTGCCATTGGGATCTGTTGATTCCTAATAGAAAACAAGATGGCCCCTGTGGTCTCTTGCTTTCTATTGCCTGTTATCTTGTTTTCCCAAAGTCCTGGGAAGCCCTGTCTCTGTCCCTTCCCCCTGACTGGCTGTTGGGTGGAAGTTCCATGTATGGTATTGTTGTGAAGGCCCAGCTAGACTGACTGGAGCCTTCCCAGTGACTGTATGTTGTGGGTACCTCCTGTGGGTGGGACCTGGGTGAATGGAGTGTGTGACCAATATACACTTCTTGTGGTTGTCTGGTTTCTGGCATGAGAGACAAAGACTGATACAACCCTGCCCGAAACTGGCCTGAATACAGTGTGTAGTGTTGAATTGCTGGGTACTTGTCCCAATCCACATTTCTTGTTGTGAGTGTCTGGAAGGGAGGACTGTGGCCTGAATGCACTGTGTGCCTGATTGGCTGACTGAATGAATGCCCTGCAGTATGATTGGCTGCTGAGTGTGTGCCAGCAGCGTGGATGAGAGAGAGGATAGTATATCTGGGGACCTCTCACCACTGGAAAAGTGTTCAGAAGGGACCTTTGGTTGAGAAGCGACCATTGTGCTCCTAAAGCAGCCAGGGAGCTGAGTCTCCACTCTACGAGTAACTGGAACTGCTGATCCTCGACGTCCAGCTGGAAGACGAAGACTTGCTGTGGCATTTGCTTCGACCGATCTGAAGGCTGACGAGATCGCCGAGGGCTGACCCGAGAGAGGACCTGGTAAGGCGCCCTCTTCCCGTGCTCCGAGGGACCATCGAGCACCGCTCCATCTTCGCCGAAGCGCCCTGGAAGACAGACCCTCGAAAGGCTGTCGACCCGAGACGGGACCGCTGAGGAGATCGAAGTGAAGCACCCGGACATCGACGCCGTCGAAGTCCATTGCCGTCGACCAGGGTTCGCAGGTTTGTGTAACCGCTGGAGGCCCGTCGAAGTTGTGTTGCCCAGCCGTGGGAACCACTTGACGCCGTGCCGCCGACGACCGGAGCCGTCCGCTCCTTTGCCTAAGAACATTCAATCGAAGGACTCTCTCGACCGCATCTTCGACCGCTTATCCTGCCGGAGAAAGTCGAGGCCGACCAACGCGCCGAGGAGAAACCTGCCGGTGGGTTTCCTGCCACCCGATGACCTCAAAGACTCGGACGACTCGACGCCCTTGCTGGGCTCCCGTCTCTACAATCTTTGCGGTCCAGAACTATTGTCATCGAGGTGCCCCGCACACCTCCGCCTTGCAGGACGCCGACGCCCCGACGCCGACGAGCACCGCTCGGACGAAGCTGCCGCCTCCTCGACATCGTTCTACCTCGTTTGTCGACGGACGTTCGACGTCCGTGCCTCCCGCTTGAAAGGGAAGGCATTCAAGAAGGGCCGTCGATTCCCCGTCGCCGAACAGCGAGTCCCTCGACGTTTGTCGACGCCTCTTCGAGGAACTCGACTCCACCAGGTACATTGGGGGGGTAAAAACATTATAGGAGAGAATAAGACTTGCAGAGCAATATATGGACTGGGCTTGTGCTATATCTTTCTTTACAGGTTGCCCAGGTGGGGGGATCTCCACACAGAACTGTGTCCAGTGGTAGGGGCCAGTATTCTGCCTATTGCTCAACCATCTTATTTTCTCTCCTCTCTCTATTGCTGGTTTCACTCTATTGGTCTGTGTGACATTGTACAGTATTGTTCATGCACTTCAATGAGATCTAGGGTGGTACCACTTTAGGATTGTAAATATTTGTCATTGTAGATTTTGCCAGAGTACAAAGTGAGTTATCATGATAAATGTACATAACCTTAACTTTTGATTATATAAAGACTGTGTTCTAAACCAATACAGAGTGTGGATATTCCTTTGTGGGGGCTTGGGGGATACACTGTACTTAAGAACCAGCCTGCATCACCTCCTGATTGCTCGACCATTGCTACCGAATAGAGAATCTTGGCTGGGGTCTCCTGTGCCTCCCCTCCACCATATAGGGAGCGGAAGTACAGACACCCCCCACCGGTCGTTGAGGCCCGTCTCTCACACTACAGATAGGGAGAAATGGCAAAAGAGGAGGGACACAAAGCTTGAAGGTGTTGTTTGATTATTTGTCCACCCATTGACCTCCTGTGAGCATGCTGATCCCTTTAGCTGTTCCAACCCAGTTACTGCCCCTCCCAGCTCAAAACACCTCCTTGTAGGAACTCTTTCAGCTCACTCTATTTAAGCCTTACCACCATCAAACATTTCACTGGAAGTGTGTGCCTGTAATTTTCAAAGCTGTCTTACGAGAGTGCATGTTTCTAAGCGCTAGAGAAAGAAGAATCTGCTCTGTCTTTGTCCATATCTGATGGCTTCTGCCGTGCGTGGAGCAGGGATTGTTTTTGCAAAATGAGAAAGGTATAGATAAACATTCTTGAGTCAGACAGTCTTGGCACAGATAGATGGCCTTGGCTGGCTGACTGCACAGAGAAAATGTGCTTCGCTCACTGTGGAGAACAAATGTTTTGGGTTTGCAAATAGACTGACACCATGTCTCGAGGATTCTTACACAATACGATGTCCTGTTCTGAGAATGTAGAATGTCATGTCAAATTGTTGCAATATGATAAGCTGGCTAAAATTGTATGATTGTATGTAATACGTAGCCTTAGCCATAGAAATGAATAGACTGCCATTTGCATCATCACAATGTAAAACCGTACATGTTCTGATCAGTTTCACCTCTCTCTCTGTCGCTCTCTGATGGGTTGGTGTGAGTCGGTGGGAGGTGATGAAGGAGATCGCCATTAGAGATCAGAGGGGAGTCTCTTGAATGAGTGAGGACTCTGATGGGTGGGAGTCTGATGAATGTGTTGGAGATCAACATTTGGAAAGAGCTAGAAGGAAGGGAGCTGTCTCATTAGAAGGGTTGAAAGAGCTGTGTGGGGCCAGAGAAATGCTATTTTGGGGTTTTGCTTCGTGCTAATGCTAGAGATTCATTAGGATTAGGCTTAGCTGGTCTGAGAGTTGGAACTGGGAGAAGCTGGAAGGGCTGGGGGTACATGTATGCTAAAAGAGTGCTGATTTGCTTGCTTGCATAGTAATTAGTGACATTTTGCCAGTCAAATGCAAGGCAATGAATAGAGATGCAACTTTGCAATTCACATGAACTGATTTCCTGTGTATTTGTGATGTCTTTGTGACTCGCTGTAGAATTGGTTGTTTGCACAGTAACATAGTGCACACCATGTTTGGTTTCACAGTGTCTGTGTAAATCCTTAGTATTTATGTAAGTAAATCAATTAATTCCCCCATTGAAATTCACGGTTCAAGATTGTTTCAATTCAAAATCAACCATCTTGTTCCTGGTGTTTTTATTTAATTGTTAAAATCATTAAAGTGTTGCCTCAAAAGAATTAGTCTCCTTGTAACGAAAATTTGTCCGTGCATTGTGTGCATTACCAAACAAATTCCTATTTGCATCTGTCCTATTAAACCCAAACCATTGTTCCCATTGTGAGCAATCCCTTTTGCCTAGAAGTCGACCTGTTATAAGCCTCTGTCCTTGTCACTGAAAACTGATTTTCCTATTTTAAGCTAAACCTCTTTCATGAGCTGCCTGTCCTTGTAAGTCTCAGTATAAACACATTCCATTTGCCACTGTATTTTCCCTTTGCATTTGCTTTCTCCCAAAAACCGATTTTCCTACTTCATGTCTATTTTTCCCTGGTGTGCTGACTATTATGCTCTTCTAAGTGTAAGCAATGCAAATGTCCTTCTATTCTGTCCCCTAGCAGTTGTGAGAAATAACCAAAACCCCATTCTTCTCTTTTGCTCCAAAAACAGGTTTTCCCTTTCTTTGCTGGCTTCCCATTTTGTAGTGGTGAGCTTTGCCGCAAAACCGATTTTCCCTCTATATTCCTACTTCTTGCCACTGCTTTCCATTCAAATGAATCAAGTCCAAATTGATGTTTGGGGGTGAGTTTTGCATGGGGAAGTGCGTAACTGTAGGAGCCATCACTTGATGGTAAATTGTTCTTTTTCTGTTTCGCCATTAAAAGTCTGAAATAACTGTAATAGTATATCTTAACCTGGTTGTTTGGTAGAGATTATTGCATTTTGTGTTGTCACAACTTTAGTGGCTGCTGTATTTTGATTATACTCCTTCACATTGAATAATAAATTAATAAATATCTTATTGATACACACAGGCCTGGTTCCTAGTCCATTGTGAGACGGGGTGTTTGTGGAGGTTGGGTGCGAAACGGGTTGGAGGCCTAATCAAAAGAATCCGTAGTATATTAAAAATAAAAAGCGCTATATTATGCGCCACATTCATTGAAGGCGAAAGAGTTCCCTTGTTGTCGTGTGCCATGTAATAAAACCTGACAATGCCAGATAGCAAGTGCGATGCTAAAAACGTTTCAGCAGAATTGAACAAACATTTTTCTTCGGGTACCCTCCTCAAGCAGTGCTGTCGCGTCTTTTGATCGATAGTTTGATGCTCTCTTCTTCCTCCACTGCTTATCATGTTCTGGTGGTGGCATTGGGTTCTGTTCTTCGACTGCTGCGGAACTTGCTGGTGTTTTGTCAGGTATTGGCCCCCCTGGGTCTGCCAGTAGTGCTGAGTGTAGCGTGGCCAGCAAACAGTAGCCTCTCTATGACGGTGGGATGTGAAAATACGCTTGTTGGCCACACACCCAGTAATAGTCCATCACAGCCGCCATGCCCCTCTTCAGTTCTGGAATCAACAATGTCCTGTTGCACCGCTTGTTGGAGCTGACAAAGACAGTCCCTTCGCTGTGGAAGCACAGCTCATAGTTCTCCTCTTGGTGCACTTTCACTGGCTTCTCCATTGCTGCAATCCATCTCAGTTTTTTGACGTGCTCTGTTCATATTCGTGCACATGTCCTTCCCACGAAATCCACTTCGTATCCCAGGATGCCTTCAGCTCGGCAACTGAACATAGTTTTCTGCCACTTGCTGTTCACGTATTTCGCTCCGTCACTCACTAAATATGGCTGTTGTAACTGTAAGCAGTTGAGGTTCTTCGGGTTGTTTTTGCATTCCAGGGCATCTGGATCAACAAGCTCTAGTCGCACGCTATGTGCCTGGAAGGTGCCTTTTAGTCTACATAGTGCAAGATGAAATAGGCATTGTGCCTCTACAATTGGAACTTTCTGTGGTACTAAAACCTTGGGTGGCCCCGATGTGTGTGGTATCAACGAGCATACATAAGAGCCAGTATTCATTGTTTGTCTTCCTACCGCACCCTTTTCTTCAACCAGCTAATCGAGTGCTCCGGATGTCTAACATCCTCAATAGCATCTAGGCCTAGGCCATGGTATGCATCATATTTGGGCCTAGGCGCTTGCCTTTTCATTGTGTCATGGTACAATACGTATCTTATTGTTAATGTACTAGTGCTAATACTTTTGCTTTTACCGTTTTTTGTGCTACCAAAAAGATTTTTAATTGTGCGAAATAATATTCTCAGCATTCTGCTCATGCACACAACACTGACACTATTATTACTTATTTGGGAAGCATTATACATATGAACAGTTGCATTGCTGGTTTCATTTTACAGTGCAGTTGCATTTAGTAGTGCACTTGTATTCATGTTCCCCCTCCCCTCTTCTTTTAGATGGCTTGTCCAGATGAAGATGTACTTCAATAAAGTCCTAGCGCAATCAAAAATAGGGTTAATGGGATGGCAGTGAAGTGTAGGCTACAATTATAAGAATATAACCTGGTAGAACTAACAGTAAATCTAGCATTATTCTGAACATGCGATGAACAATTTGATGTGGAGCGCTCCATGTTGTATACTCCTGTAGGTGGGAGAGATATAAATTGAGAGAGAGGGAGAGAGAGGGAGGGGGAACGAGAGAGGGATAGAGAAATAGAGATTTTATAATTCTATAAAGTTCTTATGCGTATAGCAGCAATGCATTTCTTTATTTTATTTTCTGGGATATGCAGTTACATTATTATTTTTGAGGTAACCATTGTGAGGTAGATTGATACATTTTTCTAAAGTATTAGTGAGGAGTTTGGGGGGGTGCCTTTACGCACATCTGTGAGGTGTATACATTATTGAAGCCCCTTTACTTTTATTGAGAGAGGGGTGGAAAAACACCACTTCATAAGGGCCATGGAACCTAGGGTTGTTCCATTTGCGCACAGAGCTCCTTACATATATCACGTCACCTGGCAGCAGTGGTTAGGTGGGCATGGTATCTGTGGTAGGTTGCTCGGCAGGGCCCTGTGGACTTTCTGGGTGAAGCATGCAATTTGTCGGGAGACATATTTGATAGCATGTTTCAAGGTTGTTAAGTATTCTTTACATTTTAAAATTCCTCGCCCAGGACCGCTGCAGCTCTATGGGACCGCTGCAGCTCACCTGACACCCTCCTGAATGGGGAGATGGGTGTGTGCATGTGCCTGGCAGTCACTATTTTGTGTGGTGAAAGGTGATGGTCTTTACTTGGATGAGGGCGCAAACTGAACAAGGCCAGGGGCAAACAATGCACCCAGGTTTTAAGGTGGCACATAGTTTGGTTAGCTTGCTTTTGAGAAGGCTGTTTATTCAATCTACAATGCTGTTTGCTTGGGGGTAGTACAAGGAGAACATTTGGTGTTTAATGGGAAGTAGAGCTGTGATTTCTTTAAAGAGCTAATTGAAATAATGGGCTGCAGTTGTTATATTTCAACGTATCGCTCATGCCCCATCGAGGGAAAACCTCACACACTAAATATTTAGTAGCGCATTTGGCATCCGGATGTGCACAAGGACCAGCCTCAACCCATCATGAAAAAGGACACACTACAACTATTAGGTATAATGAGCGATTGTATCTTTCTCCCATGTTTGCATAATCAATGTGTGACTCGCGGAACGGCCAACAGGGTGAGGTATTGTGCCTTGTATTGTGCAGAGCATCATGCCAGTGCTGAAGGTTTGGCAGCTGGTGCAGTGTATAATAACATTCGTGAGATGCTCATGAAGGTTTGGTATGAACCAATCCTCTTGTATGTTTGCAGCAATGTGCTGTTTGGAGCTGTGGGATGGGTAGTGTAACTGGCTGAATGCTAATGCCAAGAGCTCTACAGGCATTGCCACCTTGCCAGTGCATTCTTGTCTCCAGAGCAGGTCCTTGGGCACCTGTATACACCCTCTCTTGGACCATAGCTTTTTCTGCTCATTTGGTGCTTGTCCCTGGAGTTCAATTAGTAGTGAGATTGGCAATGTTGTGCATGCAGCTGGTTGTGGGTCATGTGGTGGTGTAGTTATGACGTATTCTGAAGTTAGCGGGACAGGAAGGTGGGCTGCCATTTTGGCTGTAGCATCCAGCACAGGATTTCCTAATGCCATTTTGTCAGTGCCACCAGCCAGTGTGTGCGGCACACTTGATGACTGCCACAACAGAAGGTTGTGATAGTGCAGAAATTAATGAGTCTAGGAGTGCAGCGTGATGTACTTGGGAACCGTCTGCGCTGCAGAACCCCCCTACTTTTCCACTGTGACAGCCCAGCATTGCACTGCTATAAATAATAAACAAACAAACAAACAAACTGTTGTAGTGAAGTATGCCAAGTCTGAATAAATGGTCATGTGGCACCTCAATAAGTGCTATTAGCTCTACTGCTTGTGCTGAATAGTGCGTGGGTAATCTCTTCATTACTAATTTTTCATAGTCTCCTAATTCGAGGTGCACTACTGCTGCACCAGTATGTCTTTGGCCTGTGTTCTGGTAAATCATCGCTGACCCATCAACAAAGAGTACTTCACCCTCCTCTGGTGGACTGTGTTTTACTTTGGGGATGTCATCTTCTTCACCTACATATGTGGCGCAGTCGTGTCGTTGCAAGTCTTTGTCAGTGCACATTTCCGTTAGGAACGTGGCAGGATTTACTGTCCTACATCATACTACAGGAATGTTTGGTCTTGAGATGATAATCTCATAGGCCGAAGCTCTCTGGGTGGTCATGGTGGACTTCGATCTTTCTAAGATTGAAAGAGTGAATGCTCCACATACAATGTTACTGAGCATCCCATCACGATAGTGGAGCTTTTCTCAATGGCGAAGGCAGCAGCAGCAGGAGCTTGTTCGCATGCAAACTGCCCTTGCATAACTGAACCCAGTGTACTGCTGTAGTAGGCCAATAGCTTGTGCTCCATTCTACTTTTCTATGTTACCATGGCGGTCATGAGTGTGCCATTCGTATGTGAAAAGATATAGAATTCTTGTGTATAATCTGGGGTTGCGAGAGCTGGGGCTGTGGAAATCACCTTTTAAATCATTAACATTCTGTATCATGTCTGCTGTCCATTCTAAATTATGGTTGCCTTTTTGTACCTTTTTGAGACCTTGTAAGAGTGGTCTTGTGTATGCCGTATAGTCCAGGAATTTCTGCATGTCCTTTGCTGTCACAGGTTTGGGAGTGGTGTGCACAGTGGCTTCTCTGACTGGTATTATTCTCTTGTTGTCTTCTGAAATGAGCTGTCCTAACTAAAGCACCTCAAGCTGGTAATACTGGAGTTTGGCCTTGTCAACCTTGTACCCCTTGCGGACCAATAGTTGTAGTAGGGTAGTGGAATCTTTGCAACAGTTCTGCTCACTGCAAACCAATACATCATCCACGTAATGGATGACCATGCTGGGCACATGGACGTGGCCTAAGTCTTTGTGCAGTATCCTGTTAAATATGCTAGCGCTGTCTCAATACCCTTGGGGCAAACAAATGTGCTCGTAGCACTTTCTGCCATGTGTGAATGCTGTGAGGTACTGACAGTCAGGGTGCATGGGTATTGAAAGAAGGTGTTCTTTAAGTCAAACATCACTGTGAAGTGAGTTGCTTCTTTGGGGATGCTGCACAAAAAAATGGTGACCAGGTTCGGAAATAAAGGAAAAGGAAATTCTTTCTGTACTATGTCATTAAGTCGGTGGAGATCCTGGATCATTCTCCAACTACCCCGTTGCCTTTTTGACAGGGTGTATGGCATTATTGCAATGTGAGGTAGAGGGCACTATGATACCTTGGTGAAGTAGAGCCTGTATTGTGTATTTGATCTTCTGCTTCCCTTGATAGTGGGTATTGTTCTAACTGGGGTAGTACCGCTCCAGGTTTCAGTGTGATCGCTACTAGGGTCACTTCCTTAAGTAGCCCTATGTCATGTGGGTTGGTTGGCCATAACTGCACTGGCACAGACTGTAAGTCAGCCTGGATAAAGGGAGGTGGTGCGGCAATGGCCATTAGGGGGCTATGCACTCTTCTGCACTGTACCATGATATCTCAGGGGAGGCATTTTTCAAGTATGATCTCCCAGTCATTGTCATTGGGCCTCATTACAACTTTTGCGGAATGGGTCAATGGGCTCTGCTAATGGAGGCGGACCCGTTAAAGCCATTCCGCAAAATGACGAGGTCCCCTCGCGGGACCCGGTAAGGACACCTGATAAACCGTGAGGGGACTAGGGAGTTAACAACGGGCCGGTCGGAATCGGCCCGTTGTTAGCTCCCGCTCCCAATCCCATTCCCATTGAGCCCTATGGGGGCTCAAATGGGAATGGGGAAGGTCCGGGCCCGGGTTCCCAGTAGGAGGAATTACTGGGCCCTCCGAACTCGGAATAGCCTGGTAATTCCCCATTCAGGGAACCAGGACCCGATTTTGGAGGCAGCAATGGCGCTACTAGCGCCATGGCTACCTCCAAAGTCGTAATGAGGCCCATTGTCTTCAAAAGGTTCTGCATGTGTCACCTCCTTGAGGGGTACAGTAGGATCAGTGCACAATACAGTACACCATTGGCACCCTTGGCTGTCTGTTCCAAGGAGAACTACTATTTTGGCAGATACCAATCACCCTTGTAGATCTAGGGACAGTATGGTGCCCTCAACCAATTCTGGGGATACTACAGGGATTGGTAATTTGTGGCACTGCTTGCCAAAGCACTGTTATGCCATAGACAAAGATATCTGGGTCAACGGGAATGCCTCGCATCACTACGTCACGTGTCATGGCCTGTATTAGAAGTATCGCCCTCATTGCGCACATCCCTGGTGGGCCGCAAACAGTGCCGTTGCTTGTAAATGAGATCATCATGTTCAACTTGCTGAGCAGATCCCTACCGAGCAAGTGGACAGGAGTGCTCTCAGAGTACAGTAGGGGAGGGCAAACTATTCTTCCTCCCACCTTTACATACAGATCTTTTGTATATGGAACTGTGGAAATTGCCCCAGAGAATCCCTGCGTGTCGAGAGTTTTGCCAGATAACGGGAATACACCTTCACTGATACATGATTTCTCAGCACCCGAATCCACCATAAAGTTGAATTGTTTGTTTCCTATCTCTGCCCGCACCAAGGGTTCCTCTTCGGGGCTGAGGGTCATTGACAGGGCTAGACACACAAGTGCTCTCTGTGGTCTGTCCTAGTCAGGATAGGTATTTGTCCCCAGGAATGAGAAGGGGTTTCCCTCCACCACTGTGGCCCCTTGGAACGGGGACACTGTGCCACTGCGTGCCCCGTTAAAGGGGTTTACATTTCCTTCCTGGTGGAAGTCGTTGCGATGCAAGTATTGTGGCATCACCTGCTGGGGGTGTCGCTGTGAGGGAGGTCCTGGTATCTGCGGGGGCAACTGTGTGTACGCTTGGTGGAGGTCATTCAGGGAGTCAGCACTTGAGAGGCCCCTTGGGGTAATGCGCCATAGTTTTGTTGGCCATAACCGTACACTCTTTCTTGTCTGCTCCTGTACTCCCTTGAGAAATGCCCCCACTTCCCACAGTTCCAACATTTCCTCATTCCTCCTCCTTGGGGTCAACCCTCCCCCCTCGTTCCCCTGAACCCACCTCATCCTCGCTGCTGCCCTCCTTGCCACTGCGGCCCAGGGTGCTGCAGGTTTCTGCCCCACTGACCTTGTCCTCCTTCAGCCCATACCGTGGCTATTCTGGCATTTGTGAAGTCAGGAGTATACCCTGCCACTTGTATCTGTGCAGGCGTCAATACTGATGTCTCCACAGCTACTTTAGCTAATTTGTTTTGTACCAGTTTTGCTTCCTCTGCCTGTTGCCTCTGAAGCGTTTCTTTCTCGCACTCTTTTATCCTTTGACAATGGTGCACTATTATGCTCAGAATTTGCAGCTACCCCTTCACCTCGATCCCCACAATTTTGTCGAGTGCCTTTTGTACCTCTTAGGGTAGGCCTTTTTTGACAATAAAATAAAAGAAGGGTATTGACTGGTGCCAGGTGTTGCCAATTTCTGCCTTCCACATCTGTTATACCTTAAGAATAAACTGAGCGGCATCCTCATCGTCGCCCATGGTACACTGCATAATGAACTGCAAATCGGGTGTGTCCAGGAAAGCTTGCCGCAGCACATCCCACACCTTACAAATGGAAATTGCCATATGTTGCTCCAGATCCATAAACCAATCCTGACTTGGAGGCTGGGTTTGCGAGGAGAGAGAAGGGTAACTGTCCAATCCTAGTTTCAAGGAGTATTGCAGGGTACTTCCCCAAGATTGCTATATAAGGGGGCTGCAATGAGAGAAAAAGGCAGGAGACAAGAGACAGACCATCAGGAATGTTGCTGAAACTTACCATTGGACAGCTGTGATTAAACACCAGAGGAGATGGGTGAGAGTGCATCTGGGTGGAGCTGTCTAATTCTAGGGTGGCCTCAAAGCTGACTGGTCCCTATGGTGAAGAGCAGGAGGCCATCTTTGAGAGTGGAGTGACCCGACCCCTGCCATAGCTTTGCAGAGTGTCCTGGGTTATAGCTGGCTTTCCTGATCTTTAAACAGAGGCTTTCTATGTAAGTAGAACTGAACGCTGGGAAGCCAAAAGGTGGGGGAGTCTGCTTGCTTTGAATCCTTTCCCTTTATAGTCGGCAGAGGGCTTGGGGGGAAAACATGTAGATCCTTAGCGTATTTAACTAAATATATTAATTAATGCATTCCCCATTTTGCAGAACACTACAAGGTGAATTTTTTTAAAATTCGAAATTAACACAGCTAACTTCCCAGTGTGCCCATGAACATTATAGCCTATCATTTAATTGGGTAATCCTTTTTGTCCTGTGATCCCGAGTTCTTTAAGGAAGAGTGGTGTCTTTGTTCTAAAATCAGTCCAACCTTTCTGTCCGACTTCCCCAATACTGGCCTTTCAGTAGAGGGGGGTCTGAAATGCAAAATTCCCCAAACCATTCCTATTTTCTGTCCAACTTCCTCAACAAAGACCAAAGTCGGGGGTTCTGAAAAACAAACTGCTGAATCAACCTGTGTCTATTTTAAACCAAAAGTGTTGGTGAAATAATAATTGCCATATGTATTTGTACCAATCTTGAAATCCTACTGCTAGCTTTTAAGCCTGCAGGAACATCAAAATCGGACAACACCACATAATTGTTTTCGTTATCGAGCCGTGAAATTATTTTGTGAAGTGAAATTTATAAAAAGGGAAAAATTGTGATTGTGTTCTTTTCAATACACCTCTGTGATTTATTTATGCTGAGAGAAGTTGATTGTGTTGTGCCACGGATAAAGTGGTGTTTGACAATTTTGTGCTAATTTCTATTACTTTTTATTTAAATAAATACCAATATATTTCCTGTACACCAGCCTGGTTCCTGACCCATTGATAGCTCAGGGGAAAGAGATCCAAGGGCCATGATATGTGTCTGAGATCGGGCTAAAGAAAATAATTTGTTAATCAGTTTGTTGTGTCACGCCTTAAGCGGGGAAGGAAGGAAATCCCTGTGGGTGGCTTCTCAATAAACTGTTACACATTGAGGGCTCGGGCCAGGATTTAGCTGATTATTCCTGACCCATGACAGATGAATTGTGACAGTCTATTCATTTTGAAGCAATTTCATTAACGTGGAGGGAAAGTCATCTTTGTTTTGTTAAAGTGCTGCAAGGATTTGACCTCTGAGTTCCAGGGAGGAATATAGGTGAAAAATTAAGACTGTGTAAGAATTTATTTTTGTGAGGAAACCAAGCAGGAATAGGTGGTTTTGCCCCTGCATAAAGAAAGTTTTACTAAGGTGCAAAAAGCCAATTGTGAAAATGACTACTGTACAAATTGGGGAAGCCAGGGAGCATCTCCTAAATAAACTATTTCTTAAAGGAGAAAGGGCTGAGGAAGATGCAGGAAAATAGCAAAGAAGAATTGTGTGGGAGGTTACCTCAGTAAACAATGATATTTGGCTTGAAGGCAGAATATCACACAAAGCACTTGAAGCGTTTTCTATGACCACAACTGCTCATGATGAACAGATAACAATGGTTCAGCTTACTACTTATATTTATATTTCCATTTGTTTTAAGTGGAAGAGTGTTGGCAAAATAGTGACGCTAGTAGGATGCATCAAGCTGGAGACCTGTCACAGGCCAAGGATAGGGTTCAACAACTCAAAGATTAGCTGAAAACACTGCAGTAAGAGAGTGCAGAGCATGAAACAGTTTTGTGCCCTGAAAAATGCACACAAAGAGTGTGTAGAAAAAACTGAGTACACAGCAACACAAGCTAAATGACCAGGCAGCTCATGCGTAATTTTGGATGACATTATGGCCTTTCAATTGCAAATAAAGCTACAGATACATCAGCAGGTAGGTACTCTGAACCAACAGAGGACACAGCTGGCTCAGGAAAAAGACCTCTTGAATCAGGATAACAGGATCCTATTACAGTGGATAAATCAGTTCAAAATTGAGGTATGACAGGGACAGTCAGGTTCTCAGAAACTGACCAGAATTAGAGAAGAAAGGAATCAGTTAGTAGATCGAGTGAGGCAAATAGAAGCAGAACTATCAGAGGCAGTGAATTGTAGGGATGAGCAAGAGAAAGAAATTAGTCTCTTGAAGGAAAGGAGCTTTCAATATGCACAAAACATGGAAGGCTCACAGAGGGATAATGAATCACTTCAGCATGAGGTGCAGCAAACAAAGGATCAGTTGGTAGCGCAGAGCGGCTGCATGAGATTAATCAAGCCTTAGTGTCAGAATTAAAAAGCCAGCTCCCTGACTACAAACAGTAAATAAATAAAGAGAGACACAGGTGTGAGAGCCTCGCCAAGGAAATTGAAAATTATAAACGCGACCTGAGGAGCACTGACAATCAGGATATAGGACAAGGCCCACTGAACAAGGTGAGGCACCCTTCCCAACAGGGGCCTCATGCCAGTCATTTACAACCTCTCATGCACAAATGGGAACCAACCTCATGAATGCCACCTATCAAGAACAGAGTGATTTGAGGCAGTTACACTTACACAGTCCTAGCCCAACTGATCAAGAAGGCCAGTCCCTGTCTGATATTGGTAGTATTCATCTGTACCATACAGGAGGGAAAGTGGCCAAACCATTGTGTCATGGGAAGTAAGGGATTATGCTGTAAATACTTCAGATCATGATAACTCTTATGAGGAGAATGTCAGAGAGTTAGATTAGCTGAAGCTACGATTACAAAGAGACCACCTTGCTGCTTCACTGAAGTAGAAAAGCCAGACCCTTAGCCTAAGAAGGGCATTCTAAAAACCTCCAAATATTCAGGGGACTAGAGGGAATTCCCCAGACTCCCTGGTGGGAGGGATGAGGAAACTGGGTTCTATCATGGGTCTGAAAGGAACTCCAGGGAGAATGACTCTGAGAGTTCACTTTGGTTCAGTCGAGAGGAGTCCAGGCCCTCTGGTTCTGGGAGATATTCCCAGGCTCATAGAGATATAGGGAGTACCTAGAAGACAGGGAAGGGAGTACCACTAGCAGTTCTGAGTTCGGAAGGTGCAGGAGGCGAAAAATACAAGGAAACAAAGAAAGGGTTGTATGAAAGACCCAACAAAACAAATCAAAATCATAAAGAGCTTCCTGTCCCCATACCACAAGAATGCCAATTATTCGATATGGGAGCACCTGGAACCTAATGAGGAGATGATGGAATCATTCCAGATTAGGAATTATGTGAATTGTATAGCATTCGCTAAATGGACATTCTCAACGGAGTACTCCAGTTTCTTTGCAGGACTGGAGGACCAGGATAATCATAAATGGTCCACTTTAAAGTCAGCCATATTGAAACAATTTCCCACCCATCGGAACCCACAAGAGGCCCGTAAGGCTGCATATAATATGCAATGTGGGGAAGATCAGGCACCTAGGGAGTTTGTGCAGGAGTTAAAGCAGGCATTTTCTCAGACTTTCTGGGTGGTGAACAACAATGGTAGGGAGTTCATGACTACATATTTCCATGCTCTCCCCAAATACATAATAACTCAGTTGGTGCCTGACTTTCAAAAGCATAGGCCCCTGGATTGGGTGATTGAACAGGCCATCGGGATTTATGAGGTCCAAAAGCCTGCTGAGTGTGCAAATACCACCAAAACCCCCAAATCATCTAACACCCTGCTGCTGCAAAGGTGGTAGAGGTAGAAACTACCACTTCATTGGATCTGGAGATGGGAGTGGGCTAAAATTAACCCTTGTGCCAACAATCAAAATGGAAAGCAGATGAGACCCCCCAACACGGCCCAATCGAATGGTAGTCAGGCAGTGACCCAGAACAATAATCCCTCTGACCCTGCCACATAAATCCTAGGTACAAGGGTACTAACCCAATCCTGGGGTATGTATACAGTCCCACGGCCCAAGGGAGGGGGAACTAATCAAGTAAGTAATGCCCCGGGAAACTTCCCTCCACACCTCCCTCAGGAGAAAAGTATCAGTCCACCTATCAATATGAACTTCTTCAACAGATATCCCCCAAATCAGAACATCCAAACAATCCTCCTCTCTATCCCCAGTTCCAGGACAATATATCCCTTAACCTGGCAGAAGGGAAATTCAGGATGGAAAATTATGGGGGGAATTTCCAGTACCCGAGCTACTCCAGGAGAAGGGACAGTTACCCTTTTCAGGAGCAGCAGGTGTATGACCTGTGACCTCCCTACCACCCAGACAAGGTCTCACAACTTAAGCGACAGGTCCAGCAACTGACCAATGATCTGGGGTCATGCTGAGGGCTCAGTCCAACTCTCAACCTAAGCCTGCTTCCCAGAATTCCCCAGCACCCAGGTCTGATGCCTCAGGAGGGAAATGATGGGAAGAAACATCTGACAAAAGACGGGTTCCTGAGAAAGGGGCCCAGGTGGAGGGGAGATGCCAAGCCCTCGAGGAAGCTTCCTTTCTCACCGAAACAGAACCCCTAAAGACCCCTCAGCCTGAAAGAGTCTCATCTACCCCCAAACCCCCAAAAATCTAGAACCCAAAGAGCAAAAATGCGATTCCTGATGTAACAAAGAAACTGAATGACCATGATGAATGGTGATGTCATACAAAGCTGAATCAACTCCATATAGAAGATAACCAGACCAGAGAGGCAGACGATTTACATGGAACAAAGAAGTACCAAGGATAAGTGACATCTTGGGATCAAGATGAAGAGACTTATGCCATAAACCGAATGAAGATAATTAGTTAGTTTAAACATGTACAGATGCAATGAAACGCAAGCAGCAAAGCAATCATGAAGCTAGCCACATGCTTTTAGTGAATAGATCGCAGCAAGCGCCAACATATACATATATACCTCATAGATACAAATGGATTACATATGAATGAAGGTTTCCACTACGTATAAAGCAGTCTTGAGCAACGAGGAAGGCCTCCGGTCAGTGTCGCAGTTACAAAAGAAAATTGAATTAAACAGAATATATTTCAGCTGAAGAGTTCACTGAGCCAAGAGAGCCAAGGTCTTATCAGAACTATAATTGGCTGACATTGGATACAATTAACATGAAAGAACAGGAGCTTCTGCTCAAGAAGGTCAAGTGAAAACAAAAGACGTCAGAGGACTAAAGACGTCAGAGGACTATTGGAGAATAAAATCAAATACACAAAAAGGCTCAATTAGTGGTGTCCAGTCACGTGATGGAAGAAAGTTGGATGCATGACAAGATCACACCTACGCACGGAAGCCAGGCAGTACCCATACTCCTTAAAAAATCACAGAGAACAGTACAAACTCAAGGCCAACTTCAAAACACTAATTGACACTGTACCACTGAGGTGATGATGGAGTGTATTTTTAATTGGTGGGAAGCTGGTATCAAGACAAGCTCACCCGCCCCTGGTTGCTCGGTCTGCGTGCTGCTCATCTAAGTGGAAAGTTATTGACGGGGGTTAGAAGCCAACGAATTGTAGAGGACTACGTACTTGGGGGTTCTATGGTTTGTGTAGCCAATGGCACGTCGTACATTTAGTGATGTTCATAGTAGCCATTTTTAAGGGAGGGCTTAGTTGCCCCACCTGATGTTAATTATCCAATTATTTCTTTCTGTTACTCTATACAGACATTACACACACCTATGCTTAGTTATTCACTTAGAGCCAATCCCGCTTCCAGATAGGTTTTAGAAGTTTGCAACGTAGGATGACATTGGTAATGATGCAGGCCAACACGTCAGCTATGACCAATTTTGAGTTTAAGAACCCAGCTTTTTAATGAAATGATTGCGAGTTGAGTATCGAGGGATTGCTCATGTTTGGTTGTACTCCTTGTTTAAATTACTTGCATTAATACAGACAAACTTTTACCAAGCTATTTGTGTCACCTGAATTATTGATGTTTGATTAAAATCTGCATCCCAATCCATCTCCAGGGTATTGCTAATCATCTTAAAGGGCTGGAAGCCTCCAGTTCACTTGGTAGCAGAGATTGATGGCTAGATAAGATACCATCGGCTGTTGACATAAGTAATCTTAGAGTCTCTGCAACATCACACAACCTTTGCCATTCGGCTGACAGGATGTGAAGCGCCCCATAGATCGTGGTTAGAATAGGACAATAACCTTGCAAGGAGGGTGTGACGGGACCCCTAGTTTCAATAAAAACCCCTCCCACATAGACGAGAAGCGGATTGGAAAGTGGCTCGAAGAGAGAGTAACAAAGGCAGTGATCTTGAGGGTCCGGAGATGATAAACTTGCGAACGGTGAGTGACTAAGACCAAAGAGTGTGGTAAAAGGGATGCATGTGTAGAAAATAGCACAGAGTAATGGAGGGAGGAGGGATAAAATATAATGCAAGTGTAAGAGTGTAATATATATGTATATGGGGAAAAAAGATATTGGGCCTCATTACGAGTTTGGAGGCAGCCATGGAGCAACTAGCTCCATGGCTGCCTCCAAAACCGGGCTCCATTACCGGGTTCCTGCAATGAGGAATAACTGGGTCATTCCGACATAGGAGGACCCTGTAATTCCTCTTTGCAGGAACCATTCCCCATTCCCATTTGAGCCTCCATAGGGCTCAATGGGAATGGGGAGGGAGGTAACAACGGGCACATTACAAGTGTCCCGTTGTTATCTCCCTCTTCCCCTCGCGGGACAAAGAAAGGACGCCTGGTTTTACCAGGCGTCCGATCCGGGTCCCGCAAAGGGAAGCTCGTAATCGGTGCTACCGTAATGAAGGGGGCCAGTCCCGTACCAGCCCCCTTCATTCCGGGAGCGCCAGGGTCGTAATGAGGCCCATTGACTTGAGTGTTGCTAAGTAATATATGAAGAAAATAGTTGTGAGGTGTAGCCACGCTATGAGGATACGTCCTGTTCCTAGACTTTAAAGAGTGCTAGCAGAAGCTTTAATTCAGAGTCCCCTTACGTGGGACATATAAAAGACGAGATTAGTTTAAAGACTTTCTTAAAGGAGTTGGCTTAAGCTCTAATTGGAGCAGATTTTAGAGGGTAAGATGAGTCCTAGGAGAGGATCATAAGGTGCACGCACATTTGGCTGGTCAAGTCTGTCTGTTTTGTTTTATGTGGTTGCAAGGTCTGATGGCGTCATAGTTGAAAAAATGAATGTTTTAAGTAATAGAGAAACATGAAGTTGAGACGTGAAAAGTGAATATTTTAGGATTAAACTTTGATGGTTGTTTTTTTAGCAAGATTAAAGGAAAAAGCTTGCATTGTGATGGGATTGGAGCTTGCAACGTTGGTGCTCGCTCATAAGTGATCGTTGATTGAAAACAAAAAACTGAAAATTGTAACTAAAGGATACGTGAAGTGGTAGTAAAAAGAGAAGTAAAAGTTATAAATGGAAGAAGTTACGCCATTGGTGCATCTTTGCAAACAGCTACCAAAGCACGCGCTTAAACTTAAACAGTACAGTGCAGAATGGGTTAAAGGGACAGCAGACAAAATGTTCATGCCCTGGCCACAAGAAGGACCATTATCGAGAGCAGTTTTAGAGCATATGACAACATATTTGCATGCTGCGTGTCCAGGAAAAAAGTTAGAAAAGTGCCTGTCGAGTCTAGAGCTTTGGAAAATGTGAACATGAGAAGGAGGAGGAGCCTTCGTTAGATTGGATACTCAATATATGCAAAGAGGGGGTGAAGAGCCTTCTTCTCTGCCCGCCCCATCTGAAATGAAAGACGAGATTAAGAAAGAAGAAGGGTTATACCCATTAAGAGAACTTAAAGCAGCGACAGGATATAGTAATCCTTCATATGAGTCACATACGCAAAGTAGTGATGAGGGCCCAGAGAAAGATACCGAGAAAGATATAGGGCCTCATTACACTGAAGGCGGTAAGGGTTAACGGTCACCGGTAATGGTAGCAGTAACCGTTAACCCTTACCCCTTTACTACGAGGTCCCTTTGCGGGTTGGTACTTTAACGCCTGCTTTTTAGCAGGCGTTAAAAACCAACCCGCAAAGGGACCAGGGTGCTAGTTATGGTACCGCAATTTGCGGTACCGTAATTAACACCTTCCCCATTCCCATTATGCCCTATGGGGCAAAAATGGGAATGGAGAAGGGCAATGGGGGAAGTACTGTCCCAATGGTGAAAAGTGTCGTATTTTCACATTAACTATGCTTAAGCACTTTGGGTTATTGAATAATGCTGCTACATTCTGAGTAATTCCATCCCTATAAATATATTAGCTCTTGTATAACCGCAACAGTGTTGATTTATTCTGATGATGTTAGACTTGCTCAATAGTTCTGGTTCTGTATCATTAAATGTACTTCAGATCTTCAGAGTCTCAGGAGGATAGCTCAGGGGCAATGTGCTTGCCTTGGAGTTAAGATGGCATGGAGCAACACAGGTTCGATCCCTCTCTTGCCAAGAGGGGTGCACCAACTCAAAAAGATTTTTAGAAATTGAGGGACAGACATGCTTTGCATCTGTGCCTCCATTTCCAGAAATCGTTTTGGGTTGGGTGTACCTCTACATCTGTGCACCCCTCTTCCCAAGAGGGGTGCACAGATGTACAAATACACCCAACCCAAAACAATTTTTAGAAATTGAGGGACAGAATTGTTTTGCATCTGTGCCTCCATTTCTAAAAATCGTTTTGGGTTGGGTGTACCTCTACATCTGTGCACCCCTCTTGCAAAGAGGGGTGCACAGATGTACAAATACACCGAACCCAAAAGATTTGTATAAAGGACAGATGAAAAACAAGAGGATCTTGCTTTGCATCCATCCCTCAATTTTTAAAAATCCTTTTTTTACCCGGGCCGCCAGAGAGAGAAACAGTATGGATGGAACAAAGGGCCATCCATACTGCGTCTTTTCTCTCTGGCCTGGGGGGCTCAGGAGGGGGGCGGATCGATAAATAAATAAAACGGGCCGTGGCGGAGGCAGTAACAGTTCTCCGCCACGGGCCGGTTTATTTATTTATTTGTTCAATGTTTGTCGGGTCCGTGGACCCGATTTATTTATTTATTTATGCAATGTTGGTCGGACCCAACATTGCAGATATAAATTTATTAATCGGGTCCACGGACCCAACAAACATTGGGCAAATAAATAAATAAACCCGGTTTATTTATTTCTTTGTTCAATGTTTTCTGTATAGCCGCGCCGGCCACATGAAATGGCTTGGAGGACCGCATTGTGGCCTGTGGGCCGTATGTTGGACAACCTTGGTCTAACAAATGCTGCCATCGGCTCTATAGTTAAGGCAAACAGTATGGGTGAGAATGAACAACCTTGTCTAGTACCCCTTCCCAGTAAAAACATTTTGGACATCGTACGGTTAGTCAGTACTCTGGTTCCCGGCACTGTGTATAGTAATTTCACATATCTAATAAAATGGGGGCCTTGCCCGAAAGCCTCCAGCACTGAGACTAGGTACACTCACGAGACTGAGTCAAAAGCCTTTTTGGCATTTAGGGAGACTGCAACTGCACAGGCATCAGGGCTTAGTTGTGCCATTATCCTGAACAGTCTACGCAAATTCAAGCCAGTAGATCTAGCAGGGATGAACCCACACTGGTCGGGGTGCACCAGGGTCGGCATGTTAGGCAGTAGCCTCTTGGCCAATACCTTCGCAAATATCTTGGCGTCTGTATTAATTAAAGATAGGGGTCTATAAGCCGACATGTCCTGGGGGGATGTCGGGGTTTGGGCAACACAGTAATTATGGCTTCCCTCATTGATTCGGGCAGTGTATTCCATTCCAGCACTTCCTCCCACACATTTAGCAATATTGGGAACAATTCTGCCTGGAACTCCTTATAAAGTTCAGCTCCCAGACCATCGGAGCCCGGGGCTTTCCCTGATTTCTTCTCCGGTAACCGGTTGCTCAAGAGCTAATTTTGCTTCTAGTGGGAGCTTCGGGATTTTGATGTTATTCAAGTATTCATGTATTTCGGAAACTGTTTTTTTATCCCGATTGTTGTATAATCCTTCATAGAATTTTGCAAATTCCTGGTTTATTCCCTCCTCCTTTGTGACCACATCACCATCAGCAGAACACATGCATGCAATTAGGTTCTGTTGCCGATCAGCTTTGATCAAGTTGGCCAGGAATCTTCCCGCTTTGTTACTCTCACCATACCTGCATGCTCGATTTGGGGCAGCAATATATTGCATCTCCCTAGTGGGAAGTTTATCAAAATCCCGTAAATGTGTATTGATATCTGCAAGTGTGTCTCTATTGTGGGTGTGGCTATAGGTTATCTCTAGGGTGTGCAGCCGTGTCTCAACCTCAGCCAGCTCCCGTCGTACAGATTTCATGAGGTCAGTAGTTTTGGATATAAGAACCCTCCTCACCCACACCTTAAATGATTCCCATAGCGTGGAGTACTGATCCATCATTCCCTTATTGTTGGTGAACAACTCTGCAATCTCGTCATGTAGGGATTCAACCACATTAGGATCTGTTAATATTTTGGCGGGTATTCTCCATCTCTTTGCCGGTTTCGGGGTATCTTACAGAACAAGCTCAAGTGATATTGGGGAGTGGTCGGATGATGTACGGGGGTGAATGTCACATTTCCTTAGTGCATCAGACATGCAGGAGGAAAGGAGCTCGTAGTCAATATGTGACTGTGAGTCATGTACTGAGAAGTAATATGTGTTTTGTCTCATATTTGGATGCAACTCCCTCCATGTGTCTATTAGCGATAGCTTTTTTAGGATCTGGCATAATATGGCTGCCGCCCTAGTGGGTGGCCTCTTAGTTTTCGCAGAACTGTCCAGTGTTGTATCCAGTACCACGTTAAAGTCCCCTCTCCAGATTATGCTGGATTCGTCCATTGAGGTGAGTATGTCTAGGATGTTGAGGTAAAAACGTGGGTCGTCTATATTAGGACCATAAGTGTTGACCAACGTAACCGGTCTTCCCGCAATTTCCCCCCAGACCACCACGTATATCTCCTGGGGATCTGCCCTGTGGCCTTTACATTGAAACCTTAGTGAGGATTACAATATTGTGAGTACCCCTCTAGCCTGATTGGAGTATTCTGTGTGGTATCTTTGTTTGCCCCAGTTTGACAGTATGTTTGTGTTACTTGCCCCCTGCACATGCATTTCCTGTAGCATTAATATATGTGGAACGTGTCTAATGACATAGGACCCAATTTTCCTGGATTTCATAGGGTTGTTAAGCCCGCATATATTCCATGATAGAAGATACATTTTTAATCCATCACCTGCGAAAGGGCTGTGTGCATTTGTATTCAGCTTCTGGTTTTACCAATATATGTGTGAGTTCAGCGGGGGCAGTTTCAGTATCTGCAAGACCATAAATTTGAAAACTTTTAAAACCCGCAACCTGAAACAGTCTATTCATTCCCCTCATTGTCAGGTTGCCATTTTTAGAGCCACCTTCCCCTCCACCCGCATCATCTACCCCAACACGACGATGATCCCATATCAACTTGTGGAGCTCTCCTGAGGCTGCCATGCTGCTGTCACGTGGTCACCAGACCCAGGCTCCTGATCGGGTTCCAAGGGTAGCGTATAGAGCCACCCATTAACACAGAGACATCATTATAACCAGTGTAAAGGATATCCTTTCACTTATCGGATCACGCCTTTCCTCCTCGGGTCGAGGTCTGCCGTTCTGGTCCGCTCTCCGCTCCCTGGGGGGAAGAAGTATAGAGGCCTCAACGTGTGCCATGGACGCAGTTGGGGTTTCAAAAAATTGTGCTCTCCTCTCAAGTTGGATCCTCATATCCTCATCTTGGCTGGAAATATTAGAACATATGGAACTTGACGCGCTCCTAGTAGTCGTTTGACTGGCTCATATGATCTTCTGTTCACCTGGACGCCAGCGGGGGAGTCTAGATATATGCATGCGGCCTTCCTCATATTGAGGCGTGCCCTGTTCCCTTGCCATCCTGAGTATTGTATCTCTATCTCTGTAATTAAGGAGACAGGTAATAAGCGTGCAGGGTGGTTCCCCGGGTTTAGGTGCGGGGGCTGGCATGCAATGTGACCATTTGACAAGGAAGTGTTCAGAAAAGAACTCTGTGCCGAAGAGAGATTTAAGAAGGGATTCAACTTGTGACTCCATTGCACCTTTACCAAATCTTTCCGACAGACCCACAATGCGAACATTATTTCTCTTGGATCTTGATTCCAGATCCTCGCACTTATTTTGTATCTTGGACATTTTTTCTTTCAGCTGGGCGATGTCCTGGCTGTGTTGGGCGACTGTATCTTCATTGGAAATGATTCTGACCTCAGCTTCAGTGATACACAAGCTTTCTTTCGCTTCTCTCACCTTCAAAGAACCGATGGTAGCAACAATGTCATCCAGTTTCACGTTTACAGCTAGGAAAGCATTCTGCACAATAGTTGTTAGCTGGTCTTCCCTGTCCACATCTTCACTTTCAACTTGGGCACTAGGGGTGTTTGGTGTCTCCGACGAGGTACCCTGTGTCTGGCTACTCATAAATGAATCCATAGGGCACCCGCACCTTTTGTCATTTTCCTAGGTTTCTGCAGTTGTTCTCTGGCAGATACCATGGAGTTTGAGGTTGTGGCACTAATGTTGTCCAGAAATCAATGCTAGTGGAACAGAGATTATGACTGTCCTTGACGCTGTTTGTTCCCTTCTCCTTTAATGATGTACTTATGTCCCAGCTGAACTTCCAATTTGTCTTGCAGCACATTTCTTCAGAGTGTATGGACCCTAGGATCCCCTTGCTGTCCCGACCAGTTGTGCTTAACTTGGTCTGTATAGTGACTTAGGCATATGTATTATGAATAAGTCTGTGCGCAGCGATGTTTCATCCGCTCCAGCGAGCGTTCAGGTCTGTGTGTATGATTGAGTTAAAGGGCACCACTTTCAGTTGATATCGCTCTGTTTGCAGGGCCGTCCCCTCAGCCCCGCATTAAAGCAGCTTGTCGCGTCCCACTCGTCAGGCCCCTCTGGTGTCCTTTCTTTGTTTGCAGGCCCCAAGAGTGGACTGTGTTCTCCCACGTTGTGTGTTTACATTATGTACAGTATATATTCTGCGTATGTTATATTCCCAAGTAATAATGTCAGACTCTGCACTTGTTTCCAGTGTCCAGGACCGTGTGTGGCAGTATTCCCTGCAGCAGCCCCGCTGCCGACTCCTTGTAGAATGTAGTTCAGTATACAGGTTGGGATTTCATCTCACCTCGCTTATCCCAGCGGTAGACTTGCGGCCGCCGGGCTCGATTCTGCTATGTATTTATGGCCCTATGGAGGTGCCAGTGGGAGAATCAGGTTTCAGTCATATGCGGTATGAGATATGATGGAAAACGCATCACAGTGGCTCACGATCAGGGCCGCGGAATTCACATGCCTCTGCAGTAGATCCCAGGTTGGTTAAACCACCAGGGCTGTACGCGTTTTGTATTATTTACCCACATGCAATGTATAAGGGTTCTTTGGTCAACCCTGGACTATTGCTCAGGTAGGGATTGTTTTTTGGGCTGTAGTCGCGTTATTTCATATAATGCCTCCCGACTCCTTGTTTACTGCCGTAGCCGCACTCCAATGCTGTTCGTCCTGCGGTGTTATGGGTCAGTTCTCTCGCTCAGGCCACTCCTGCAGCGTCTCAGTATTGTGGCCATTAGGGAGAGGGTGGGCCACCCAGTATGGCGTTGTTGCAGCACTGTGGTCCACTCAGGTCTCTGACGCTGGATGCCAGTAACTGCCGAAGGCGGTCAGTGCTGTTCTTCATTGTGGTCGTAAGTACACAGTCACGTCTCAGTGACCCCAGCTGCTAACAGGGTTGCGTCTACTGGGTGGGTAGATGTGTGTAGTCTGGATCCTCAGGTTGGGCGGAAGCCCCGCCGAAGAGTGCCTCCAATCTAGCCACCCCTAGTATGGCAGCCGCATAGTATGTCTGGTCCTCATGCCGTCCCCGTAGTCCAGCGGGTTATGTCCGCTTCTTCTTCAATTTAGTGAGGGCTGTTGTCACCAGGTACCTGCATTCCGCAGGCATTCACGGATAGGGCAGCCACGTGGTGTGGGTCCGACTCAGATCGATTTGTCGCTCCGGTGGTGGATCTGTCCACCACCTATCAGGGATCAGAATAGACACAGCCGCTCGTGCCGGAAGGCCTTTCCCTGCACTATGTCCAATAGTGATCTCATTGTTTCCTTCGGATCTTGTGCACTTCACCGGTGCCTACACATGAGGTTAGGAGTATCTCTCGTTGTGGCCAGCAGCGAGGCCTCGCCTGTGTTCCGGCATATTCAACAGTTCCACAGCTCCTCCCCCCTGCTGCCCGTCACCACGCTCCACCAGCATCTCAAGGCGGTGCACCTCCTGGCTCTCTCGGGTGGCCCGCGCTTCTTCCCAGACATGACAGACTTTCAAAGCGGTTTACTCCAGGATTTATTTGTCGCCATGAGTCCGAATTTACATATATTGTACCAAGGTCTTCGCCTCAAAGTCTAGACTCGTCTCAGTGTCGTGGGCAGCCCCAATTCAGGATATAATCAGCTCAGGGTGTGTGTCAGAACAGAGCACACGGATCAGGCAGCCATCACTACAGTGCGCAACAGTGCTGTCATGATGCCCGCACCCGGGGAGCCGGTTCAAGCCCTGCGTCCCCGAAAGCGGACATCCAGTTCCCAAGGAAGGACCCAGCAACCCCATATAGGGGCCCTTTGGACAGTGTCCTGGCACCTATGGCGCCAGGCTCATAAAAGACATCAGTCCTGGCGCCATAGGCGCCAGGCTCATTATGGGAGTGCTTGGGTGCACTTACCTGATGCAGACCATGCTGCAGGATCCCGGCCTCCTTGAGGCCTGAAAGGAACTACTTTACCTGTGGGACTAATTTACCATCCGGGCGTGGTCGGGGAAGGATACATACCTGATTGGAGGAAGGATACATACCTGGAACTTCTTCCAAGGCTATTTAAACCCCACCCGAACAGCCACACGTGCTTCGCGTTGTTCTGCATCTAGCAGGTGGACGCTCACCGTGTCTGTTTCGGGAAACGACCCCGCCCGACAAGTGTAGGGGTCCGCTTGCCGAGCTTGAAAACTAACTCTCAGACCTCGCATTTCATTGTGCCAATGGTTCTCGTAGATCCAGAACAGCCTAAGCGGTTGCATGCAATAAAGGCATACATCGATAGTGGGGCTATTGGAAACTATGTGGATCGTGAATTGGTCTCTAGGATTAACCTCCCTCTCCGTCCTAAAACCAGCAAAGATGTCATCACCACAGTCGATGGAACTGAAATTGCCTCTGGACCGGTAACACATTCCACTACTGAGGTGACTCTTATTGGTCCCGACGGCCATCGGGAGGGTGTTGTGCTTGATGTAATCAAGGCTCCACAGTTTCAGGTTATTCTTGGAATTCCTTGGTTAGAGACACATAATCCTCAAATTGATTGGCGAGCTAAGAGAATAACCTTCCCGGATTGTACACAAACCTGCTACCCAGAAAACCTGAAGATTAATCTAGCATCTGTAACCTCTGCCTCCATGCAACTACCTCCGGAATATCAAGACTTTCAGGACGTCTTCCAAAAGGAACAGACCAACACGTTACCTCCTCACAGATCGTACGATTGCCAAATCGATCTGGTGCCCAGTGCACAACCCCCTTGTAGCAGGATATATGCCCTTACCGAAGCTGAGAATCTGCATTTGAGACAATATTTGGATCAATACCTAGCTAATGGTTTTATTCGCCCGTCAAAGTCCCCGGCATCCTCGGCTTTGTTCTTCGTGCCCAAAAAAGAAGGCAACCTTAGAACTTGTATCGATTACTGCGCATTGAACCAGATAACGGTTAAAAACCATTATCCTCTGCCTCTGATCCCTGAACTCCTTGACCAGGTGAAGGACACTTGCATATACACCAAGTTAGATCTCCGGGGGGCTTATCATCTGGTACGAGTTAAAGAAGGCGACAAATGGAAAACTGCCTTCCGTACTAAATACGGATTATTCGAGTACCAGGTGATGCCTTTCGGATTGTGTAACGCGACGGCTGCCTTCCAATACTTCATGAATGATGTCCTTCGGGAACTCATCGATGTTTGTGTTGTCGTTTATATTGATGACATTCTGGTGTACTCCTCTTCGGAATCTGATCACAGAAAACACGTCAGGGCAGTACTTGAAAAACTGCGCCAACACAAACTATTTGCTAAATTGGAGAAATGTGTTTTCCATACCACATGTCGTCGAGACGGACGCATCCAGCCTAGCCATGGGAGCTGTCCTGTCCCAAAGAGATCCCGAAACCAACCAACTGCATCCCGTAGCATTTTGGTCCAGAAAATTCTCGGCACCCGAGGTTAATTATGCAATCACGGACAAAGAACTGTTAGCCATTAAGTCCGCTTTTAAAGCCTAGCGGCATTATCTGCTTGGCGCTCGACATACCATCACAGTGATCACTGATCACCGGAATTTACAGTATTTGAAAACCGCCAAGGCTCAGTCATCTCGGCAGCTCCGATGGGCTTTGTTTTTCGCTGAATTTGATTTCGTGATTACCTATCGACCTGGCTGCAAGAATGGCAAAGCAGACGCCTTATCCCGAATTGGAATGGGAGAATCTGATACAAACTCAGAACCAGTACCAATAATTCCCGAACAGAGGATTCTAGGCATGACTTTGTTACAGACGCTTGAAGACATTCAAGCCAGAGTGAAACAACTCCTGGACCCTACAACCTTACAGGAATGGATACAAAAGGAATCAGACTTTACCATAGATAATGGTTTACCTTATTTCCAAGGTTGCTTATTCCTGCCACATAAGGAATTACACAAATTAGTTATTTCCGGTTATCATGATACATTAATAGAGGGACACCCCGGTATTGCCAAGACAGAGGAAAAGGTGAAACGACAATTTTGGTGGCCCTCTTGGCGAAAAGATGTTAAATCTTTTGTGATGTCCTGTGGTGTTTGCGCCCAAAATAAAAGTCAAAAGAAAAGACCAGCCGGTCTCCTTCAACCTCTAGACATGCCGCCAGCACCTTGGCACACCCTATCAATGGATTTTATTACGGACCTGCCTCCTTGCTCGGGGTACAATACTATTTTGGTAATTGTGGATTTGTTTTCCAAAATGGCCCACTTTATTCCTTTGAAAGGTTTACCTTCAGCTTCTGTCCTAGCCAAAGAATTCCTTGAAAATATTGTTCGGCTACATGGATTCCCATCTATACTAATCTCTGACCGGGGAAGCCAATTCATTTCCCACTTCTGGCGCAAATGTTGTCAAATGGCGCAGATCGATGTAAGATTATCGACCAGTCACCACCCTCAGACCGATGGTCAGACCGAGGCGACAAATCAGACCCTTGAGCAGTACTTACGGTGTATGTTACAGCAATCTGAAAGCAACTGGAAAGACATTCTTTGGATAGCCGAATACGCATATAATAATTCGGTACACTCTGAAACTGGCCACAGTCCTTTTTATACTTTGTTTGGGCATCACCCTCGAACCTCAAACCTTGACTCACCTCAGAACCTCGGAATGCCTGCAGTAGAACATCTGCATTCTAAAATTACCCAAGCCTTCAAAGAGGCAACTACGCATTTACAACAACCCAAGAGAAAATACAAGGAGAATGCTGATCTACATCGGAGTGAAGCACTTCCGTATCAGATTGGGGATCAAGTGTGGTTAGCTACCAGACATTTACCACTCAAAGGGCCTCGAACCTTTAACCCAAAATATCTGGGACCTTATTCTATTATGGCAATAATTAACCCAGTGGCTGTTAAACTTGATTTACCAGCTAGTATGCGAATTCACCCTGTTTTTCATGTGTCACTTCTGAAACCAGTGGTACCTATAACCAGACTACTCAAACCTCCAAAACCTATTCTAATAGATGGGGAGCACGAATTCAAAGTGCAAAACATTTTAGACTCAAAAATGTTTAGGTCAAAACTGTTCTACCTAATTGATTGGAAGGGGTACGGACCTCAGGAGAGGTCGTAGGAACCCAGCGACTATGTGCATGCACCTCGATTAGTCAGGAAATTCCACCGACTCTTCGCAGACAAACCAAAACCCCGGAGGGAACAACCTTGGGAGGGGCCTTGGGGGGGAGTGCTGTCATGATGCCCGCTCCCGGGGAGCCGGATCAAGCCCTGCGTCCCCGAAAGCGGACATCCAGTCCCCAAGGAAGGACCCAGCAACCCCATATAGGGGCCCTTTGGACAGTGTCCTGGCGCCTATGGTGCCAGGCTCATAAAAGACAACAGTCCTGGCGCCATAGGCGCCAGGCTCATTATGGGAGTGCTAGGGTGCACTTACCTGATGCAGACTATGCTGCAGGATCCCGGCCTCCTGGAGGCCTGAAAGGAACTACTTTACCTGTGGGACTAATTTACCATCCGGGCGTGGCCGGGGAAGGATACATACCTGATTGGAGGAAGGATACATACCTGGAACTTCTTCCAAGGCTATTTAAACCCCACCCGAACAGCCACACGTGCTTCGCGTTGTTCTGCATCTAGCAGCTGGACGCTCACCGTGTCTGTTCCTGCATCCTGACTTCTGCCATGCCTGCCAGCATCCTGGATCACCTGAAAAGGAAGAGAAGAAGAGAACAGAAGAAGGAAAAGTCCTTACCTGCTAAATCCGCATCCAGGAGACATCTCGCTGGCAATCCTGAAAGGGAAAACTTTTATTTAAAAGCTCATCGCGTCGATCGCTGCAGAGCCGCATTCCACTCACCTTTACAGGGCGCCTCCATGTTCAGCACCGAACATCCGGATTCGCAGTCACGCCCCAGCGCCTAGGGAGAAAAAGACCAGAACAAAAGGTGAGAGAGAGAAGGGAATAAGGAAAGCTAAATCTCCATGTTAAGACTTACCTGTTGATTCATTCCCTCTTCATTTCGGGTCCGCGCCGCATCCTGGCATTTCCGGACCCCGGCCCCTAAGGGGAAAAAGAGACATCAGCGTTAATGAGCGAATGAAAAGACATTACCAAAAAAACGCTCATTAAAGACTTACCTGATTTCTACAAGGATTTCACCTCTCATCTCGGGTCGGTGCCTGTTCCCCGGCATTCTGTACCGCGGCCCCTATGGGGAAAAAGACACTAGCATTAGTACATTAATGCATGGACACAAGGGGAACCTCTTATCAAAAAACTTACCTGGAAGCCAAGCAAGTTTGGTTCTCACCAATCCGAAAATCCAGTGAAGTAACTGGATACCAACGCGCCCCTGCATCAGAAGCAGGATGGAGAGCTCGTCCTTCCAGACCCTAAGGTGAGACGCTACGAGGAATCATAGAAGGGTTTCGAGGAGGGTGAGAGGGGAAAGTGGGAGGCCGATTGCATTACCCCGCAGACAGTTAATCCCCTATTTTCGCCTTCAGAAGGATACTTCTGCGAGCCAGACAAGCCAGATTTGGGGCCCGGTCCAGTCTGTCTTCCGAACCCTGCGCATCACCTTAGAAGAGGTCACAGCAGCGCGAACCAGGCCAGCGCCTCCGTGGGAGTCAGGTGAGCGTAACAAGCACCCCCCCAGAGATGAGGCCTTTTTAAAAACAGCTAAACCACACACGATAAAACAAATGCAGAGTTTTATGGGACTATGTAATTATTTCAGAGCATGGGTCTTTCACTGCAGCTCATATACCAGGCCGCTTTTACAGGCCTTGAAAAAAGCACGGGCAATACAAGAGAAATTTGTGTGGACTGAGGCAATCGAAGATGGCTTTCATGAATTGAAAAGAGCCATTTGCACGGCTCCAGTTTTAGGTATTCCAAATTATGCAGAGGAATTATTTTTATTCTCGCACACAGATGGTACTTTTATGATAGCAGTACTCACACAGAGAACTACATTGGGGTACAAACCCCTTGGATATTACGGTGGAATTTTGGACCCAGTAAAGAGAGGTCACTTTCCATGCGAACAAAGTTTAGCAGCCGCCGCATTCGCTATAGAAAAGGCTACAAACATAGTGATGGGATGCTCCATGACGTTATTTGTTGAACATGCATTATTTGCAATTTTAGAAAAAACGAAAGGCACGTTGACTACTCAAAGGGCTTCTGCCTATGAGCTAATCATATTGACTCCAGCGATTAAAATAGTCTGATGTAAAGTGGTGAATCCAGCGATGTTTATAGCTGAGCCTATTACCGAAGGAGAACAAATACACGATTGTGCGAACTATGAAAAGTTCTGTGATGAGCTCCCTAAGGTAAAGGAGAATGAACTTGCAGGGGGAGAGATTGTCCTTATTGACGGTTCTTCAAGAATCGATCAAAATGACGGACAAAGATATACAGGCGCCGCGGTAGTGAAACATTTAGCAAATGGAGAATTTCGAGTGCTTGTCAGTACTCAATAGCCATCACATTATTCAGCGCAAGCTGCATAATTATTGGCATTGATACTCGCAGTCGAGAATTACGCAGACCAGGAAGTGACAGTGTACAGTGACTCCGCCTATGTGACGTCGACAGTGCACACAGGATTAGCATGCTGTAAAAGGAGGGGCCACCCCCTAGCGGACGGCACGCCAGTGCAGCATGCAGCCTTATTGGATAGGCTCATTAAGGCACTACAACTCCCAGTCGGCATGGTAGTCGTTAAATGCGCAGCTCACACGAAAGGGACAGATTTGATCTTGCACGGAAATCAAGCAGCAGACGCTGAAGCCAAGCGCATAGCAAATACAGATATAGGAATGAAGAATATTCAAACCATTGATGTGAATGAAAGAATGACTGTGATGACAAGTGTGGATGAGGGATATAATCATATGCCTAAAACATAAATAGTGAAGCTCCAAAGGGAGGCACCTCAAGAGGAAAAGAATTTGTGCACACGAAGAGGGTGTTCTTTAAACTCGTCTGAAGCATTGTGGCGACAAGACAGCGCTGGTAAACGAGTGATGCCTATAGCCTTACTAAGGGTATTGCTAGAACAGTTACACTGCCCAACGCATATAACTAGGGAGAATCTTGCTGTAACCATTGCTGAGGATTGGTTCGTACCGAACCTAATGGAGCATGTTGCATTTTTTATGGTAAATTGTATTATTTGCCAGCAATTTACAACTGGGCATACACTGCGCATAGTGAGGGGGGTCATCCCAAGACCCTATGGCTCCTTTCAGCACTTGCATATCGACTATGTCGACATGATACATGTTTGTAATGGATATAGATACCTATTGGTTGTAGTATGTCCTTTCTCTAGATGGATGGAGGCAGGTCCATGTACACACCCAGACTCTATCTGTGTAACGCTCACCTGATTCCCACGGAGGCGCAGGTCTGGCTTCGAGTGCTGATGCTTCTTCAATGGTGAAGCGCAGGACTCTGAAGATGGACAGGAAGGGCCCTCTACTCTGGCTTCTCCGGCTCGCAGGAATATTCCCCTGTGCATGAAAAGGGAGTATTACCTACTGACTGAGTTATGCTCAAGTCTCCCACTCTCTTCCAACCCTCCACGATACCCTTCCACGATTCCCCGTGAAGTCTCACCTTAGGGTCTGAAAGGAGGAGCTCTCCATCCTGCTTCTGACGCAGGGGCGCGTTGAACCCAGTAACTTCACTGGATTGAGGTTGGATGGGAGTTCAGGTAAGCTTGATTATACTGGTAAGGCGCTGTAAAAGTTCTGTTGCAAGTTCAAAAGTTCAAGCTTTAAATAATAATGTTCATTGTCTTTTTTCAGGTGATGAATGAAGATTCCTTTGGAGACTTCTTGCAACAAAGCGCTGATGTTGATGTCTTTTCCCCATAGGGGCCGGGGTTCGGAATGCCGGAGATATGGCGCCGACCCGAAGTGAAACGTGCAGTTCCAGTAAAGATCTGGTAAGTCCTAGATGAGCGCTCAGGTAATGTTTTTGCATTCGCTCATCTAATGTCTTTGTCCTTTTTCCCCATAGGGGCCGGGGAAGCAGCAAGACCCGAAATGAAATGGGAATGACCCAACAGGTAAGTCTTAGAAGGAAACTGAGCTTTTCCTATTCCCTTCCTTCTCTCACCTCTTATTCTTGTCTTTTTCTCTAGGCTCTGGGAAGTGGCTGTGTATCCGGATGATCGCTGCTGAAGATGGAGGAACCCAGAAAAGGTGAGTGTAATGCAGCGCTGCAGCGATCGTAACGAAATGCTTTTAAAAATGATGTCTTCCCTTTCAGGATCCTCAGTGATGTCTCCGTGGTGCAGATTAGCTGGTGGGTCTCTTGTCTCCCTTTGCAGGTGACCCAGGATGCTGACAGGCATGGCTGAAGTCCAGATGCAGGAGCTGACACGGTGAGCGTCCAGCTGCGAGGAGCAGAACAACGCGAAGCGTGAGTTGCTGATCGGGTGTGGTTTAAATAGCTTTGGAAGAAGTTCCAAGTGTGTATCCTTCCTTCGATCAGGTATGTATCCTTCCCCGACCACACCCGGGTGGAAAGTAGTCCCACAGGTAAAGTAGTTCCTATTCAGGCCTCAAGAGGGCCTGGATGTGGCAGCATGGTCTGCATCAGGTAAGTGCACATTAAAACACTTGAACACATGTCTAGCTTTATAAGCCTGGCGCCTAAGGCACCAGGACAGAGGTCCAACATGAGCCTGGCGCCTAAGGCGCCAGGACTGAGTCCAAAGGGCCGCAGCTTGGGCCCGCTGGCACTCCCCTGGGGGAAATGATGCCTGCCTCTGGGGTTGCTGGGTCGGACCTGGCTCCTTGGAGGTAGGCATCATGACAATCTGTGCAGCTAAGTTTTTGGTACGTGAAGTGTTTCCGAGATGGGGAGTGTGTGAAGTAATGAGTTTGGATAATGGACCTCACTTTGTTAATACAGTTTTCGAGCAGACCACCTCACTGCTTGGTATAAAACACAAGTTCTTCAGCTTATCATCTGTAAGGGAATGGTATCTGTGAAAAGCTCAATGGCCTGTTAAAAGAAAGAATAGCTAACTTGAAGCTTACTTTGAAAAAAGGGTGGTTGCATTGCCTACCACTGGCATTGTATGCATTGAGGAACCAACCAGGTTCTGACCACCATCATAGGCCGCACGAAATCGTGACAGGCAGACAAATGAGAACTCCTTCAATGTCTCAACCCCGAGTTAGAAGTGATGCTCAGCCAACGTCAGATGTTTTAGGATTGGAATTGCAAAACTATTTGAACTGTTTAACATCTAGTTTTTCTGTAATTTCAGGACAGTTGCAGAGACGAGTGTAAGACAGCACAGAACACAGAAAGAGATGCTTCAACAATCCAAACTCCCGAATTTCTACGTCCAAGAATCTACCCAGGAGACAAAATCCTGATTCGTAACCACACAACGAAAAAGTGGGACGAGACCCGCTTTCACAGTCCTTTTATGGTCGAGGACGGGATGCCATCTGCTGTCAAAGTCCAGGGTAGGCGAGCTTGGATCTTCCTGGGAGACACTAAGATCTATGCCAGAGAGACTTCTCTACTTACACCCCACTGCGAAGAAGATACAAACATCGGGGAAGAACCACAGCACGTGCAGACGAGATCCATGCCGAGGAAGATGGATGCATAACCCGACAAGTGGAAAGCGTGAAGAACCTTTCAGTTGGACTGTGGTTTAATTTGGACAATCCCTTTTCAGCTATAAATAAAAGGGTAAATGGCCACATTCGAACACTCTGTGCCTCCTAGTTGCAGAGTAACAGAAGATCTACATTCTTGAAAGCCACAGTAGGTTATTGACTTTGGACTGAGGCACACTTAAGCCTTGATAAGAATAAGGATATACCAAAATGTAGACACAGCAATTGGAAAAGGATACAGTACCCTGATTCCTTCTACACAGAGCTCTTGTTCAGTATTACTCATGGTGTTACCCAGTGATGACATTTCTAGGCATATATTTACATATTTTGAGTTGGTTTTACGTTCGTATCTGTCACTGGTGGGGAGAACTTTCCGCATTCCAGATTTTATTGGTGATACTGACAACGAAAAAATCGTTAGAAGATTTCTCATAATCATAACTGAAGAGTTTTTTAAGTTGCCTGAGTTCAGTGAGGAAAACTCAAATGCCCCTATCACCCGACCCAGAACATAGACTGGTCAGTGTGGTGTTCTTTCGTTTAATTGAAGACTACCCGCATCTCGTTGGAAGACACACGGATGTGGTAACCTTTCTTAGAGACCCAAGAAATACTGCAAATTTGAATGTGGTCCTGAAAGGAATCATCATCCAGGTGGCAATCTATTCTGAAAGAAATCATAGAGCTGTGTAAAAACTTTCCTCCGATGGACAGATCGAGAAAGTGATAAAACCTAAACTTTTGTTCATGCTGACAGGGAAGCTACAATGTCATCTGGACTGAAGCAGATTCGAGGCATTGATTGGGAACTAATAAGTGAAGCAGATGTTTTAGAGGCCCACAGAGGACATTCTTCTTCATGATAAAGGAACATTTGCACCGTGACTGGTGAAGGAATTGGTTCCAGAAAGCAGCTAGTTGATCAAGGACGAATGCTGAAGAAGACAACAAGTTTCCAGAAGCAATATAAAAATGCAGTGTCATTAAAAAGTGTTTTTCCTTCCTTAGCATCAAATGATCGAGATGGGGAATCAAAGTATCAACTTTGTGTTGCCTCAAGAGGACAGATGAACAAATTGTCCCAGAAGTAGATGCTGTTGCATTACATATCATTGTATTGTTTACACATGTATTGTATTCACACTCATATTGCTTACACTGCCATTTAGAACTGCATTCTACATAGGAGCACATGATGCAAAGATTTCTGTATATATTTCTGAGCAGAAGGAAAAAGTAAACGTGGCAACTACAAGGCAACCCAGTCCATTCATGGGCATTCCGTCCCTAGAAAAAATGGACAGATACCTGAGCTCGAAATGGATGTTATTAGTAATGCATCACAGACAGCACTTGTTTCAAACACTGCTTTTGAACGCCGGAGACAGGGTCGGCGGAACAGGAAAAATAAGGGATTGAAAAAGGTTGGGCCCACAAGATAATGCATGTAGGCACACCTGGTCCAGTGACAAGAAGCCCAAGCACTAGTCCCACAGAAATATTACGTGCAGAGATTATAGCAGAATCTACATGGCCGATTTTAGCTGGTGCCAGGAAAAAACTGAGAGATAAAGAAAGACATGCCGAACTTTCTTCTACTCAGGGAACCCGGATGCATGTTCCTGCAAATCAACCAGCCAGAAGAAGTTATACCCATGTATTCAGAGATGTGGTTATAGAAAACTACATGAAGACTTTGAGAATCAAAAGAAGCACCCAAGAAGAAAATTAAGAACTGAATGATTATCTATACAGCACAGCACACTTGGGAAACAACATATAGCACCAACACATGAAAGAAGTTGGAAGAAGGACGTCAGATGAAGAATGCTTGCACTCCTGTCATAGAGCATGGGAAGTCAAAGATCTTCATAGCAATTGAAATTGATGTCCAGACAGCTCATTGCCTTTCGCACATAGCACTTTGCAAAACAAGAGGTCAACTTATGGGAAGGGATGCTTCTCTTAAATGGGCAACTGAAAAGACAGATCCAGAAGAAGATAACTACATACAAGACATAAAGACAAGACAAAGAGCCCATACGAGAAATCATGTGATCAGATATGAGAAGCCTGGAGTGAAAGGTGCTGGCATTTGATGGGAAGTGAACAAAAAACTTGATGTCAAAGGAAAATCTGCAGAAGACACTCGAAGATGGAAGAACAGAGGACAAATGCAAATTTGGGGAACAGTACTATCACCAGACGGATGGGAAAAGGGAGTGGTGATCTGCAGAGCATGGGTACTTGACATAGTGAAGAATGAATGCAAGCCATTATGGCCAAGACTTGCTACTCTACTGACATGGGTCAAAGACAGAGGAGGACCCTTGCAGTTAGTACCATTAGAAAGTTCTAAGTTATGCTTCAGGAACAATGGTACAAGAACAATGGGGGAAAATCAGAACTGTGGACGAATATTTGATGCACCAGGAATGAAGATTGGAACAGCAGTAATATGGGATCACTATTGGGCTTGTGGATCAAAGCCTACATCAGACTGCCTAAAGATTGGGGAGGAATTTGCACATTTGTGAATGTCCATGTTCCTGCATTGGTGATTCCTAAAGGTGACCTGAACATTGATAGTTTTCCGAAAGCAGATGCTCATCGAAGGAAGAAGAGATCTGTAGAACTGATAAATCAAACAAAGAGAGAGAACTACTTCTCTGCTAAATCAATAGAAGCCTTTGATGCTATCCCGTATGAACACAGGCTGTTCAGCCAGACCTCATCAGTGTTCACGATGAGCTTCATGCCAAGAATCCAGGTTGGAGCAAATACCAAGTGGTTACAAATCACCAGATGGGAATTACTGAATACAAGTAACACAACTATAAAAGGATTCAATGCAATCAGAGAAGAATTGAGAGCTGTAAGACTAATGGCTCTCCAGAACAGATACATCCTGGACATGATCACAGCCATGGATGGAGGTGTTTGTGCCAAAATTGGAGAATGATGTTGCTCATTTATACCTTCTCACAATGACAAGAATGGACCTTTGCAGAGGCCAACGACATGCTGAAGAAACTCCATGGCCAGATGATAGAAGAAGTGGAAGATATTGCTGATGACAGCTGTTTTGGATCACTCTTCTCATGGGCACCACAATGGATGGCAGAAATGTTCACATTTCTTGGAACTTTGCTATTATTGTGATGCTTGGATTCTGTGTGATCAAGATAATAATCTCACAGTGCATGAAGACAGCATAGAAAGCTATAGGGATGATGATCATGATCAATGTTGAACCAGGATGGAAGCCTAAAGACTTGACTGATGAAGAAATCAGAGACTTTGTGAAGTCTAGTATCCATGCACCCAAGGGAACACATTCCTGTATCCAAAGGACCACAAGAAATATGTGGGAAGATGGATCTACTGCAGTCCCAGTGGACAGTGCATGCTCATGACATGGAACAAGGATGAGCATGTGAAATCAGCCGGATGCCTGAAGGGAGTTATAAAAATATGGGTCCCAAAGAGGCACTTCTTCAGACCAGGATGTCTAGGAATAGAAGACGATGTGAGAGTGGTCAATAAATCACCCATAGGGGGGAGTGTAGAGGAGGAGCCAAGTACCCCCACACCACGTGCCCCGCCTATGTTACCTGAAAAATATGAACCAAAGTATGTGACCTATACTGCACCAATGAGAAAGCAAGAAGAAGAGCAATGACTCTGTGCAGTACCCATAAGAATACCTATACCTTAGAGAATATGGGAGGTGAAGTACACATTGAGGAAATCATACCTACATACAAGAAAATATGATGGCCATTTGAACGTGATTCCTGATGAAACAAAGTAACCGAATGACCAGTATGACTGGTGACATCATACAAAGCTGAATCAACTCCATTTAGAGGATAACCAGACCAGAGAGGCAGACGATTTACATGGAACAAAGAAGTGCCAAGGATAAGTGACATCTTGGGATCAAGATGCAGAGACTTATGCCATAAACTGGATGAAGATACTTAGTTTTAACGTGTATAGATGCAATGAAATGCAAGCAGCAAAGCAATCATGAAGCTAGCCACATACTTATAGTGAATAGATTGAGGCACGCGTCAACATATACATATATACCTCATCGATACATATGGATTAAATGAGAATGAATAAAGCAGTCTTGAGCAACAAGGAAGGTCTCAGGTCAGTGTCGTAATTAAAAGCAAATTGAATTATACAGAATATATTTCAGCTAAGGGGTTCACTGAGCCAAGAAAGCCAAGGTCTTATCAGAATTATAATTGGCTGACATTGGATACAAATAACGTGAAAGAACAGAAGCTCCTGTTCAAGAAGGTCAAGTGAAAACAAAAGACGTCAGAGGACTATAGGAGAATAAAATCAAATACACAAAAAGGCTCAATTAGTGGTGTCCAGTCACGTGATGGAGAAAGTTGGATGCATGAGAAGATCACACCTACGCACGGAAACCAGGCAGTACCCATACTCCTTAAAAAATCCCAGAGAACAGTACAAACTCAAGGCCAACTTCAAAACACTAATTGACACTGAACCATTGAGGTGATGATGGAGTGTATTTTTAATTGGTGGGAAGCTGGTATCAAGACAAGCTCACCCGCAGCTGGTTGTTCGGTCTGCGTGCTTCTCACTTAGGTGGAAAGGTATTCACAGAGGTTAGAAGCCAACCAATTGTAGAGGACATAGTTGGGGGTCCTATAGTTTGTGTAGCCAATGGGACGTTGTACATTTAGTGACGTTCATAGTAGCCATTTTTAAGGGGGGCTTAGTTGCCCCACCTGATGTTGAGTATCCAATTATTTCTCTCTGTTACTCTATACATATGTTACACCTATGCTTAGTTATTCACTTAGAGCCAATCCCACTTCCAGATAGGTTTTAGAAGTTTGCCATGTAGGATGACGTTGGTAATGACGCAGTCAACACGTCAGCTATGACCAATTTTGGGTTTTAGAACCCAGCTTTTTTATGAAATGATTGAGAGTTGACTATCGAGCGATTGCTGATGTTCATTGTACTCCCTGTTTTAATTACTTGCATTAAAACAGACAAACGTTTGCCAAGCTATTTGTGTCGTCTGAATTATTGATGTTTGATTAAAATCTGCATCCCAATCCATCTCCAGGGTATTTCTACTCATCTTAAAGGGCTGGAAGCCTCCAGTCTACTGTCATCTCTGTAGTAGAACAAACTGGTGATGGGAACCCTTCGCCATTCTTGAAAATTAACCTTCCGCCCATTTTTAAGTGGTAATCCACACTGGAAGGGAGCACCCTAAAGTTTTACAAAAGTCCAAAATCAGAAGAAGCATTAACTCCCATGGAACCAGGAAAAGAAGAACTTGCTAAAAGTTGGACATTCAGAAAAAGGGCGAGCAGTGGTTTTTCCCCATTCTGTAAAATGAGGGGGAGGAACTGGTGCTCGCCAGAGTATGCCTGAATAATGGAAGGGGCTTCATCAGCAAATAATTATTCAGGAAACTCCCAAAAGATCAGACCATTGCCATATTTAAATTGATTGACAAATGGGAAGTAGATCTGAAAACCCCACATTCCAAACATTTCCTCCATAGCAATTGTATGCTAAAAATATCCATTGGCAACAAAAGCATGGACCATAATTTTTGAGGCGTGAGAGACGTCCCTTCTGCCTTTTATCTGGGAAGTGACATTCTCAACCGATTCACAATCAATTTGGACCTAATTAATAATAAAACCTCGTCCTGACTGGGGAGTAACCCCATGGGCTTTGACAATATTGAAAAAGAATTACGGTCAGCTCAATTGCTGCATTATGCGGTTGAAGTTTAAGTGCAAGAAGAGGTTACCATCCCAGGACAGGCGTGACAATTTAGTCTTCCCCTCATAATTATGCGAGGACAGAATCTCAGACATCAGGATGCCTATATAAATCTACATTCCCATCTCCAACTACAAGGTTTATATTTAAATCTCACACCTCTAGGTCACCTAGAATACAACACCATCTGAATATTGGTGGATAACAGCGACCCTCGAAGTGTCACTTTGGGTGTAGACACGTTTATTGGAATGGCGGCTGATGGCCAACATTATTCTATTGATTTAGCTAATTAAATCATGGGACCAATCCCAAACGACTGTTTTGACATCAGCGACGGTATTCCTCCAGAAAATAATTTTACTAGGAATGGGGGAAATTTCCTGGTGTACTCTTCCTGCCCCTACGGTGTGGAAGAGGTGACCTACGACATTAGGAGGGAGGAAGTAGAGTTCAGAGTCAAGGACCACTACCTCGAATACCCAAGGTCTTTCCAGGTTTCAAGCAGATGGGTGAGGAAAGGATCAATGTTGCTGATAGCTGTGAAACTGATGAGCAAAGAAAAAAACTAAAACAGGTCTTCCTGGATATACTTTTCAGTGGACTCAAATGACTGTGGAAGCACATCCATTCATTCAACCACTATTCCCACGGATCCAAAGATGGCTCCAGTATTTCTTAAACAATACCGGTTACTTCTCGCATCCATTGAGTCACTCGTAGAGATTATTAGGAATTTAGAATCCTGTGGGATAATTTTCCCATCCACAGTACCTTCAACAACCCAGTACTGGGGATCCTCAAACCAAACGGCCAATGGGGACTATGTGCAGACCTGAGGGGTCTGCATATAGTCAAGATGAACAAACAGGTCCAAAAGTCAAGGTATTGCCTTCCCTACATAGATCAGGGACTGGTGCAGATCCAAGGGTCAAAGGTGTACACCTCCATTGACCTGACCAACAGTTACTGGACAATATCTGTGAGTCGGGCAGACCAGTACAAACTTGCCTTTACCTTCAGGGGGAAGCAGTACACGTGGATCCAACCCCCCTTGGATACATAAACTCTGGCAACGAGTTCATCAACTTTCTCTATAAGGCCATCCCTGATTTGGGCAAAATGGTAAACCTGGCCTATGTGGATGATGCTTTGATCAAGAGCCCAACTGTGGAGGAGCATGTAGCAGAAATCCGCTATGTTCTAACCCAGTTACAAAAAGCCAGAGCAAACCTCTCCTTTCAGAAGGCACAGTGGTGTAAAACCCAAGTGAATTTCTTGGGCACGAGATCACCCCTGAGGGTCTTAATCCCTAGGTGAAGAAGGTGGAAGCCTTATTGAAATTAAAAACCCCTATTACTCTGTGAGAATTAAGAAGCCTTCATGGGCTTACTAATTATAGTCAAATGTTAATTTAAGACTACGCAGAGGTCACTCGACCTTTGGTCCATTTATTAAAGGCTGGAGTCAAGTGGGATTGGTGTACACAACAATCTGAGGCAGTTAAACAACTGAAAAGAAGCCTTTCTCAGGCTCCTTGTTTAGCTTATTCCATAAGAAACAAGGAGTTCTTCTTGGACATGGGGTTCTCAGATACTTGCCTAATGGCGGTATTGTACCAAAAGCATGACAAGGTCAAAAAAGTAATCTCATATGCGAGTGAGAGTTTATCCTCTGTGAAGGAAAAATTCAATGACTGAGAGAAGGCACACCTGGCAACGGTGTGGGCGTTGAAAAATTACAGCCCATTCATACAGGGGGAGCACATTATTGTTGAGACTCCTCACCAACTCTTGCAATATGTACAAAGTGACAGAATCCGGATGGGGAATGTTAGTAATTCCAAAATTACTTCCTGGATTCTGTCCATGCAAGACTTTCCTGTGGCGGTCAGATATGGCCAAAGCAAGAAGCGTTCCCTACCGCAAGGGTTGATGGACTCGCATGATTGTGCTCAAGAAAACTGTCTCAAGGATGAAAGTCCAATTAACATCCCCACACAAGGTATATGAGAAGGACACCTGTCAGGGGATACTCACAGTTTATGTGGATGGGTGCTCCTACTATGCTGTTAGCAACAGGGAAAAATAACTGGTGGCTGGCATTGGGAATGCCTGGGTGAATGATACTGCAGAACCCTCTGCTGCTTATAAAATAGGGCCCCGAAGTACTCAGGCTGCAGAGTCGATGGCCATTTATCAGGCCATCCTCACTGTTGTGCACCACCAACTCAATGAATTGGTCATAATCACTGACTCTGATTATGTCAGGAGTGGGTTTGTGGAGCACCTGATTACTGGAAAAATTGAGGCATGCTTTGTGCCAACAACAAACCCCTAAAGCATGCCAAACTGATCCAGTCAATCAACAATCTGGTGACCTCCAATGAGATGACCATCTATTGGAACAAGATAAGAGGTCATTCCAAGATAGATGAGCCAGATAAGAGAATGGACTAGATGACCAGCTGGGTAAAACCAGAGCTCCCCAGGGGGATATCATAGAAACTGAATCCCTGCTCAGTGAAATCCAGATGGCAGCTGTCACAAGGTCACAAAATCGGGCTAACAGCAAACTCTCAACAGCCCAGTGGAGTAAAGAGACCCCAGATGCAGATGTGGTCACTGCACAGAAAGACAACCCGATCATTTGGAAAATGTATTGACACATTAAAGACCCCTACGTTTTCCTCTAACAGAGTCAGATTATAGTGGTAAAGAGGATCTCTGGGTGTTGGTGACGCTTTCTAAGATGTTCCAGATCCAAGACAGTTTGTTGGTAAGGAGAGCCCTATCTGGGTGTGACCAGTGGGTGTTACCTACCTTATTCCAAAGCCTGAAGTTGAACCACACCCATGGCCATTGCCTGTCATAGGGGGTTTCATATGACATTGGAAATCTTGCGCGAGGTTGCCTACTTGCCACACATGGGCCAGGACTTCGGCAGTTACCTAAAGGGGTGCCTTCTGTGTGCTCAATTTCAACCCAGTTCACTCACACACAGAGCTCCCCCCCACAAAAGGGGAATGATACTGCCTTGGTCAGATCTGCAAGTCGATTTCATTGGGCCAGTGATTCTTTCCTCTTGAGGAAACAAGTACATGTTGACAGTGACATGCTTGTTCAGAAAGTGGGTACAATGTCTTCCAGCTCCGAATTGTAAGGTGGTGAAAGATGCTGCACTAATGATCAACCATATCTTCTCTCGTTTCGCCTCCCGCAAAGGATTGAGTTGGACAGAGGAAGCCATTTTACCAGTGAGGTGATGGCGAAGATGTAAGAGATTCTAGGGATAAAAAGAAAACTCCACATTGCCTACCGCCTGGCCTCATATGGGGGTAGTGAGATACAACACAACAATTGTATCTTAAAGAAGTTTTTGGCAGACTCTGTGCCCAGTTGGGACATCTGATTGCTGTTTGTCTTGATGGCTATTAGGACTACATCAACTTCTGCAACAAAGATGTCTCCATTTTAGCTCATGACCGGATGAGAAATGGTGTCACTGCAGCATCTGATCTATAGGACTCAGGGACAGACACTGATAAATGCTTCCACTACTCGTGAGTACATTGAACATTTAAGGAAACACCTCCAGCATGCTTTTGTTTATGCTGGGCGCAATTTAGAAATGTCAGCTGAAGGAATTAAGACCTACTATGATCTAAAGACTACCAAGAAAGAGTATGAAGTCAGTGACAAGGTTTACCTGTACAATGTTCAAAGGAATCAAGCCAAGGAGGGGAAATACCTCCCATGTTTGTGTGGTGCATTTAAAATTATAGATAAAATATCCCCTGTTGCTTACAAGATCTGCATCCCAAAAGGAGAACAGACAGAAGAGAAATGGGTCCACATCAATCAGTTGAAAATCTGTCATCTCAGACACACTTTACAACTGATTGATGATCCAAATGAAAGTCAAGCAGAGGAACCATCTGAAGAATGAAAGGAAAGAAGAAAAATCAAATGGAAACTAAGACAAATATATATATATATAACAGAGATTAATTAATTGGTGTTATTGTACAAATGAAGAAAGTAAATAAAATATTTTTTGTGAAATGGTTAAAATATCAGGTTATAATTTATGTATTTATTTATTTATTTATTTAGTTGTTTTCAGTTCATTAAACTTTACAACTTTACATACATTCATATCAATCACATTTTAACTAATTATACAAATAGATAAAAAAAACAGTAAAACCGAATAAATACTCACTCATTCATACTTCAGTGCAATAGTACAGTGCAAAAATGCGAATACAGAATAATAATAATTTGTTCATCACGGAGGATTCAATGGTAATTTCCTTGTATCATTAACGCTTTCATTATGTCTAGACGGAAATGTTTTCCATACTTTATATAGAGCTATATGAACAGCCTCAAATTGCACATTCAAGCACCATCTCCAAAATTCCTCAGACTGTATATAGCTCATATTATGAACAAATCGGCCATAATTTAGCTTGTAGTAATTGTATCTTTTAGGACATAAAGTTAGTACATGCATAACAGTCTCAAGTTCATCAGTGTCCAGGCACATTCGACAGTATCTCTCTTTTTCAGCAATCTTCCACTGAGAACCAAAGGTAGCCTTCACCGGAAATTGATTGGTGCGCATTAATAGTCTAAAATTCCGTACCAGTGGGTCAGGACATCGTATTAAGTATCTTTGAGGCATATAATACTCATGCATAATCCCTTCACAATATTTAAAAAATGTCACATTAATCGGCTGTGTCAAGCTGCCCTCATTATCTAAACGAATTTGCACAGTGTTGTTTTCATGAAGATTGAAAATAATATCAGCGAGCCAACTGGGACATGCAAGTTTCGACAAGATTTCCCACAGTTTGGTTCGTTCAACACTGTCAAATGCTGACCTAAAATCAACAAAAATTACATAAACTGACTGGCCATTGCTTGATTTGGCATTGGAAGTTATGGCATCTAAGACTCGAATATTATGGGTAGTGCTCGTGCCACGTCGAAACCCTGTTTGGAATGTGTTAAGTAGCTTGTTAGTATGAATCCAAGCTTTCAGGTGTTCTAAGACAATAGCTGTAAAGACTTTTCCAGTGGAGTCTAAAATCATTTTCAGGTAGAGCTCTATTGCCCGCTTTGAACACCGGAATAAGAATAGCATTTTTCCACGAGTCTGGAATACAGCGGTCCCGACAAACCCTAGTAAACAACCAAAACAGCACCTTGCTCCAAATAACAGGGTACTATTTCAATACTACCGTGGCAAGGCCATTAGGACCAGGGGCACAAGATTTATTCAACTTAATTATAATGGACTCAATCTTTTGAATGGAAAAGGAGAGAGGCCATGCTTTACAGTTAGGTCTATGGGAAATCTTCTCTAGTCTCTTATACATGGTTTTATTAATGTGGATAGTCCACATTTTCTCTCCTATCGGGTTCAGAATACAGGCTTTATTCACATTTCTTACTTTATTCAATATTTTCCAGATTGCACTGGGTTTATTCCATTGAAGGGTGTTGAACATGGTCTGCCATTTGGTGTTTAGTTTTGACCATTTTCTACATTTACACCAATTGGCATAAACATTTTTCAACCGCTTTTTCTCATTGCTGAAGTCAATATAACGCATATTGGATTTAGTCAGAAGCCGTAGAGAGCGTTGGTTATTACGTTTAACAATCTACAGCTCTCCATTAAAGGATCGATTAATCCTATTTCCAATATTTATTTTAGGGTTTCCCTTCATAGAGCCAACAGCGTCCGTATTAGATTTTATCAGACTCTCAAACTCATTACCAATAAGGGAGTATGCCTGTGTGTAAACCGACTCGAAGAGGCCATGCAAATTGAGTGACATTATCTTACATTTTTTAGTATTCCACTTAATATTTGTGCCTTTTTGATTGGTAAAAATATTGCCAGTGCCACTCGTTACCTTAGTTTCTATGTCTAATTCCAGTTTGGCACACAACATTGCATGGTCACTGTGTTTGTTCTGCACTATTTCAAAGTCGGACACAACATTAAGCATTTCAGAATTACCCCATATGTAGTCAATCGTGGATGTCTTTTTACCACACGACCACGTATATTTCCCCGGGGTATCCCAGACTGTTCTACCATTGAGGAAACTAAATCCCCATTCATTCATGTACTTTTTCCATACTCTCCCTTGTGCATTAGATTTAGGACACATTAATATGTTGTGGGCAGCCAGATTATGAAATTTTGCTTTCATGGCCATAGTTCCACATTGTGCATTCATATCGCCTCCTATCAAAATCATAGAGTTATTATCATCGAGTAGCCAACTAGTGATAAGTTCATCGATGGTATCGAAAATAGCCGTGGTTTTACTTCCCCCAGGAGGATCATATATATTAATGATCAATATGTTAGCAGCATGAATTTTCTGCTTTGGTCCGATCATAACTGCCAAAACATTATCATTTATTTCTGCTGGTGAAAAGAGTTCACTGTCAAATTCATGGCTAATTCCTATTATTAGACTACCAAATGGCCTTCCCTTAGTTCCCTGTTTTGCATGGTTATGAAGGAGCACATGAGTATCTACCAACAAGTCCTTCAACAGCCAAGTCTCCTGTAAAAGAAATATTTGATGATTAAGAATACTATTCAATGAATGCCCTGGCCTAATAAAATGGGCATGTCCCCTTGTATTCCATGAAACAATCTTACATATTCATGGACATGGTTTTTTCATCATGTCTACATCAGGTTATAATTATATGTTGTTGTTGTAAATTCTATGTAACTCGTCCGGGTAAATATGTGTCTGAAAAGAACTGAAACTCTTTTTCTATTTTTTATTGGAGAACTAACCTCCTTACCTTCCAGCCTGGAGGTGAGAGTGGAGTCCGGTGAAACAGGAGCTGTTCTTTCACATGATTTTGTATCCAATGCTAGTCAACTTCAGCCTGATAAAACCTTGGCTTCTTGGCTTGGTTTCATGGTTCATCCAACCTCGCCTTTTCGAGATTCACTTTTAATTCATCTGTTTTCTTACTGCGACACACTGAGAAGAGGCCTTTCTTTTTAGTCCAACTTTGCTATGACAAGTAGTGGAAACATCCATCCTTTACTCTTTATGCATATTTGTATATATTGGCACATGCCGCAACCTATTCACTATCAAGCTAGCCTCAAGAATACTTTGTCTGCTTGCATTTCTTTTGCATCTGTACATGTGCAAACTGACTTGATATCATCAACTATTTTATGGCATAAGCTTCATCACCTTGATCCCAAGATGTCACTTATCCTTGATACTTTCTTGATGCCTTATTGAATATCTTCATTCACTAGTCTCTGCATCTCTTCTATGTACATCAACTCAGCTCTGTGAGACGTCACTATTCGTCTTGACCATTCATTTGCTCTGCTTCTTCCAGGATTTCATTCAAACATCCATCATATTTTCTTGTATGCAGGTATGGTTTTCTCAATGGGAACCTTGCCTCCAGGATTCTCCTAGGTATCGGTATTTTCACTGGTACCGCACAATTTTCACATCCGGGCTCCCAACATATAGGCAATATGGGTGAGGTGGTTGAGGTGGGGGTACTTGCCTCCTCCTCTACACTCCCCTCTCTGGGCAATTTATCGACCACTCTCTCATCATCCTTCACATCCAGACATCTTTTGTCTGAAGAAGAACTTCTTTAGGATCCATATCTTTATGACTCCCTTCAGGCATTCCTGCCGATTTCACATCTTTGTTCCATGTCATGAGGCTGCAATGTCCATTTGGACTAGAATAGATCCATCTTCCCAAGTACTTCTTATGATTCTTTGGATTCAGGAACTTCATCCCTTCAGGTGCATAGATATTGGCCTTCACAAAGTCTCTGATTTCTTCATCTGTCAAGTCTTTGGCCTTCCATCCTGATTTAAAATTGATCATTATCTTCATCCCTATGGCTTTCTTGGCTGTTTTCTTGCATTGGGAGAATAGTATCTTGGTCACACCAAATCCAGGCAATATCATTAGTATCAGAGCTCCAAGGAACTTAAAAATGTCTGCCATCAATTGTCGAACCCAAGAGAAGAGGGATCCAAACCAGCTGTCATCAGTAATGTCTTCTACTTCATAGTTCATATGGGCGTGGAGTTTTGTCAGCATACCTATGGCCTCCGTTAAGGTTCCATTCCCATCATCATAAGCAGATATGAATGTGCAACATGATTCTGTGATTTTTGCACAAAGACTTCCATCCATAGCTGTGATCATATCCAGGACGTATCTGTTCTGAAGAGTCATCAGTTGTATGGCGCTCAGCTCTTCTCTAATAGCATGGAATCCCTTTATGGTAGTGTTGATTGTTTGTAGAAATTCCCATCTGGTAATCTGCAGCCATTTGATGTTTGCTCCAACCTGGACACTTGGCATGAAGATCAACGAAAATACTGAAGCTGTCTGGCTAAATAGTCTGTGCTCATAGGCAATAGCATCAAAAGCTTCTATAGAGTTTTCTGAGAAATAGTTCTCTCTCTTCATTCTTTTTATCAGCTCCACAGATATCTTCTTCCTCAGATGAGCGTCTGCTTTTGGAAAACTGTCAAGGTTTAGGTCACTTTTCAGGATCACCAACGCTGGAACATGAACATTCACTAATGAGCATTGTCCTCACCAATTCTTGGGTAGCCTCATGTATGCTTTGGATCCACAAGCCCAGTAGTGATCCATGATTACTCCTGTTCCATGTATCATTCCTGGTACATCAAAGATTCGAGCACAGTTCTGATTCAACCCAACTTTTCTTATGCCATTATTTCTAAAGCACAGCTTTGCACTCTCCAAAGGCACTATCTGTAAGAGGCCTCCCCTGTCTTCGACCCAGGTCAGTAGTTTAGCAAGTCTTGGCCATAGTGGCTTATAACCATTCTACACTATGTCAATGGCAGGTTCATAACAACCAATGACCACCCAGGCTCTGCAGATGACCACTCCGTCTTCTCATCCATCTGGTGATAGCACTGATCCCCAGATCTGTATTTGGCCTCTGTTCTTCCATCTGTGGATTTCTTCTGCATATTTTCCCGGACTCTCAGCCTTTTGTTTAATTCCCATCTGATTCCAGCTCCTTTTACTCCAGGCTTCTCGTATCTGATCACATGATTCTTAGTGTGAGCTCTGTTTCTTGTTTTTGTGACCTGGACATAGTCATCTTCATCTGGATCTGCCCATTCAGTTGCCCATTTGAGATAAGCATCTCGGACCATAAACTGGCCTCTTGTTTGGCAAAGTGCTATGTGGGAAAGACAATGTGCTGTCTGGACATCTATTTCAATAGCTATGAAGATCTTAGACTTCCCCATACTATAAGGTAGTGGTGCACATACAAAGCATTCCTCTTTTGTGGTACTTCTTCCCACTTCTCTCATATGTTGATACCATATGTTGTTTCCCAAATGTGTTGTACTATTCAGGTAATCATTTAACTCAAAGTCATCTTCCCCAATATCCCTCTTAGGTCTTATTCTTCTCTTATGATCTGCCATGATTATCTCATACAACATGTCAGCATAGCTCCTTCTAACTGGACCAATCATAGGCACATTGGTCAGTGGACTGGTGGGTGTGGTTACATTAATTTTATGTGTAGGTTCACCTTTCAACACCCATTCTTTTGTCTCCCTTATAAAGCCTGTCTCTGGTTTCGAAAAATAATATCCAAGACACCTTATGCATGTGACTGACTGTCAGTAACATTTACCTCAGAATTCAGTGATTCCTCATCATTCTTTGGAACAGGGATAACTACATAGGGTCTTGTCTGCCTAGCAGTTGCCACGTTTATACCTTACTTCTGCTTAGGAAGATTCTTAGGAGTTTTTGCTCCATTCATATCTATTTAATAAGCTGAGTAAAAGCAGCATTGTTATGTACAAAATGCAAGCATAAATAACACAAAGATACAAAAGTGTAGAGCATTGATTTTTTGCACAAAGTGGATGTCTCTCTGGATCTGGTATGATGATATTGCTACTAATGCTGCCCATTATTATTGGCTAAGGAAGGAAAAATAACTATGGCACTATTATGAACTGCTTCTGGAAACCGCTGATCTCACTCAACAATCTTTCTTGGTCAACTGACTGCTTACTGGTGTCATGATTCCTGCCCCTCATGTCCCCAGCCCTCCAAGATGTCAGGCTGGAGCCAGGCCACGATCACCTACATGGCCCTCAAGGGCCTCTCCATGCCTCCAAAGACCCACTTGGAGTCAGACTTGGAGCTTGTGGCACCAGACTCACTCACTCCCATAGGATAACATTGGGGATTGGACTTGTAGTGCATTGATTGGGACAAGATGGATGCCCCCACATATTTCAGTTCCCAGAACTGTATGTGAGGTCTAGTCTTTTGGGTGTGGTTCAGCCCAGAGACACCTGGGATACCCAGAGACTATTTAAGCCACGCCCAGGCTGAGAAGCATGCTTTGCATTTTCTGCACCTGCAGCGAGACACTCACCGTGTTCGGTTCAGTCTCCAGTAGGCCTGCATCTTTCTTCTGCGCTCAGCTCCTGCAAGAACAAGAACACCGTTAGGAACAGCTTACCTTGCGGCGCTTCTGCCCATCATTCATAGCTCCTTCTGTTCTGCGGGCATCTTCGGCGGTGTCATTCCCATCCCGGCACGCCGCTTCCTAAGGAAAAGGGAAAAGAACAGAAAAAAGGCATTAGTAAGCATTCAGCAAATCTTCGCTCATTTTTAAAGACTATACGAGCTTCAAACGCTTACTTGAATCCCAGCCGTTCTGGGGGAACTCTGTCTCTGGAACTTCTCATCCATCTGCAAGAGAGAAAAGACACTCCAGGTTAGTGTGGAAACACCTAGGGTCGCCGCATACCGCGCTTACTCACCGCATTTCTTCTTCATAACCGGCATCCACACTGAAAACATCGCGGCACCTAAAAGACACAGAAAAAGAACTCAGTTTAATACAAATACAAAAACACCGGAATAAGAATAGCATTTTTCCACGAGTCTGGAATACAGCGGTCCCGACAAACCCTAGTAAACAACCAAAACAGCACCTTGCTCCAAATAACAGGGTACTATTTCAATACTACCGTGGCAAGGCCATTAGGACAAGGGGCACAAGATTTATTCAAGTTAATTATAATGGACTCAATCTTTTGAATGGAAAAGGAGAGAGGCCATGCTTTACAGTTAGGTCTATGGGAAATCTTCTCTAGTCTCTTATACATGGTTTTATTAATGTGGATAGTCCACATTTTCTCTCCTATCGGGTTCAGAATACAGGCTTTATTCAGATTTCTTACTTTATTCAATATTTTCCAGATTGCACTGGGTTTATTCCATTGAAGGGTGTTGAACATGGTCTGCCATTTGGTGTTTAGTTTTGACCATTTTCTACATTTACACCAATTGGCATAAACATTTTTCAACCGCTTTTTCTCATTGCTGAAGTCAATATAACGCATATTGGATTTAGTCAGAAGCCGTAGAGAGCGTTGGTTATTACGTTTAACAATCAACAGCTCTCCATTAAAGGATCGATTAATCCTATTTCCAATATTTATTTTAGGGTTTCCCTTCATAGAGCCAACAGCGTCCGTATTAGTTTTTATCAGACTCTCAAACTCATTACCACTAAGGGAGTATGCCTGTGTGTAAACCGACTCGAAGAGGCCATGCAAATTGAGTGACATTATCTTACATTTTTTAGTATTCCACTTAATATTTGTGCCTTTTTGATTGGTAAAAATATTGCCAGTGCCACTCGTTACCTTAGTTTCTATGTCTAATTCCAGTTTGGCACACAACATTGCATGGTCACTGTGTTTGTTCTGCACTATTTCAAAGTCGGACACAACATTAAGCATTTCAGAATTACCCCATATGTAGTCAATCGTGGATGTCTTTTTACCACATGACCACGTATATTTCCCCGGGGTATCCCAGACTGTTCTACCATTGAGGAAACTAAATCCCCATTCATTCATGTACTTTTTCCATACTCTCCCTTGTGCATTAGATTTAGGACACATTAATATGTTGTGGGCAGCCAGATTATGAAATTTTGCTTTCATGGCCATAGTTCCACATTGTGCATTCATATCGCCTCCTATCAAAATCATAGAGTTATTATCATCGAGTAGCCAACTAGTGATAAGTTCATCGATGGTATCGAAAATAGCCGTGGTTTTACTTTCCCCAGGAGGATCATATATATTAATGATCAATATTTTAGCAGCATGAATTTTCTGCTTTGGTCCGATCATAACTGCCAAAACATTATCATTTATTTCTGCTGGTGAAAAGAGTTCACTGTCAAATTCATGGCTAATTCCTATTATTAGACTACCAAATGGCCTTCCCTTAGTTCCCTGTTTTGCATGGTTATGAAGGAGCACATGAGTATCTACCAACAAGTCCTTCAACAGCCAAGTCTCCTGTAAAAGAAATATTTGATGATTAAGAATACTATTCAATGAATGCCCTGGCCTAATAAAATGGGCATGTCCCCTTGTATTCCATGAAACAATCTTACATATTCATGGACATGGTTTTTTCATCATGTCTACATCAGGTTATAATTATATGTTGTTGTTGTAAATTCTATGTAACTCGTCCGGGTAAATATGTGTCTGAAAAGAACTGAAACTCTTTTTCTATTTTTTATTGGAGAACTAACCTCCTTACCTTCCAGCCTGGAGGTGAGAGTGGAGTCCGGTGAAACAGGAGCTGTTCTTTCACATGATTTTGTATCCAATGCTAGTCAACTTCAGCCTGATAAAACCTTGGCTTCTTGGCTTGGTTTCATGGTTCATCCAACCTCGCCTTTTCGAGATTCACTTTTAATTCATCTGTTTTCTTACTGCGACACACTGAGAAGAGGCCTTTCTTTTTTAGTCCAACTTTGCTATGACAAGTAGTGGAAACATCCATCCTTTACTCTTTATGCATATTTGTATATATTGGCACATGCCGCAACCTATTCACTATCAAGCTAGCCTCAAGAATACTTTGTCTGCTTGCATTTCTTTTGCATCTGTACATGTGCAAACTGACTTGATATCATCAACTATTTTATGGCATAAGCTTCATCACCTTGATCCCAAGATGTCACTTATCCTTGATACTTTCTTGATGCCTTATTGAATATCTTCATTCACTAGTCTCTGCATCTCTTCTATGTACATCAACTCAGCTCTGTGAGACGTCACTATTCGTCTTGACCATTAATTTGCTCTGCTTCTTCCAGGATTTCATTCAAACATCCATCATATTTTCTTGTATGCAGGTATGGTTTTCTCAATGGGAACCTTGCCTCCAGGATTCTCCTAGGTATCGGTATTTTCACTGGTACCGCACAATTTTCACATCCGGGCTCCCAACATATAGGCAATATGGGTGAGGTGGTTGAGGTGGGGGTACTTGCCTCCTCCTCTACACTCCCCTCTCTGGGCAATTTATCGACCACTCTCTCATCATCCTTCACATCCAGACATCTTTTGTCTGAAGAAGAACTTCTTTAGGATCCATATCTTTATGACTCCCTTCAGGCATTCCTGCCGATTTCACATCTTTGTTCCATGTCATGAGGCTGCAATGTCCATTTGGACTAGAATAGATCCATCTTCCCAAGTACTTCTTATGATTCTTTGGATTCAGGAACTTCATCCCTTCAGGTGCATAGATATTGGCCTTCACAAAGTCTCTGATTTCTTCATCTGTCAAGTCTTTGGCCTTCCATCCTGATTTAAAATTGATCATTATCTTCATCCCTATGGCTTTCTTGGCTGTTTTCTTGCATTGGGAGAATAGTATCTTGGTCACACCAAATCCAGGCAATATCATTAGTATCAGAGCTCCAAGGAACTTAAAAATGTCTGCCATCAATTGTCGAACCCAAGAGAAGAGGGATCCAAACCAGCTGTCATCAGTAATGTCTTCTACTTCATAGTTCATATGGGCGTGGAGTTTTGTCAGCATACCTATGGCCTCCGTTAAGGTTCCATTCCCATCATCATAAGCAGATATGAATGTGCAACATGATTCTGTGATTTTTGCACAAAGACTTCCATCCATAGCTGTGATCATATCCAGGACGTATCTGTTCTGAAGAGTCATCAGTTGTATGGCGCTCAGCTCTTCTCTAATAGCATGGAATCCCTTTATGGTAGTGTTGATTGTTTGTAGAAATTCCCATCTGGTAATCTGCAGCCATTTGATGTTTGCTCCAACCTGGACACTTGGCATGAAGATCAACGAAAATACTGAAGCTGTCTGGCTAAATAGTCTGTGCTCATAGGCAATAGCATCAAAAGCTTCTATAGAGTTTTCTGAGAAATAGTTCTCTCTCTTCATTCTTTTTATCAGCTCCACAGATATCTTCTTCCTCAGATGAGCGTCTGCTTTTGGAAAACTGTCAAGGTTTAGGTCACTTTTCAGGATCACCAACGCTGGAACATGAACATTCACTAATGAGCATTGTCCTCACCAATTCTTGGGTAGCCTCATGTATGCTTTGGATCCACAAGCCCAGTAGTGATCCATGATTACTCCTGTTCCATGTATCATTCCTGGTACATCAAAGATTCGAGCACAGTTCTGATTCAACCCAACTTTTCTTATGCCATTATTTCTAAAGCACAGCTTTGCACTCTCCAAAGGCACTATCTGTAAGAGGCCTCCCCTGTCTTCAACCCAGGTCAGTAGTTTAGCAAGTCTTGGCCATAGTGGCTTATAACCATTCTGCACTATGTCAATGGCAGGTTCATAACAACCAATGACCACCCAGGCTCTGCAGATGACCACTCCGTCTTCTCATCCATCTGGTGATAGCACTGATCCCCAGATCTGTATTTGGCCTCTGTTCTTCCATCTGTGGATTTCTTCTGCATATTTTCCCGGACTCTCAGCCTTTTGTTTAATTCCCATCTGATTCCAGCTCCTTTTACTCCAGGCTTCTCGTATCTGATCACATGATTCTTAGTGTGAGCTCTGTTTCTTGTTTTTGTGACCTGGACATAGTCATCTTCATCTGGATCTGCCCATTCAGTTGCCCATTTGAGATAAGCATCTCGGACCATAAACTGGCCTCTTGTTTGGCAAAGTGCTATGTGGGAAAGACAATGTGCTGTCTGGACATCTATTTCAATAGCTATGAAGATCTTAGACTTCCCCATACTATAAGGTAGTGGTGCACATACAAAGCATTCCTCTTTTGTGGTACTTCTTCCCACTTCTCTCATATGTTGATACCATATGTTGTTTCCCAAATGTGTTGTACTATTCAGGTAATCATTTAACTCAAAGTCATCTTCCCCAATATCCCTCTTAGGTCTTATTCTTCTCTTATGATCTGCCATGATTATCTCATACAACATGTCAGCATAGCTCCTTCTAACTGGACCAATCATAGGCACATTGGTCAGTGGACTGGTGGGTGTGGTTACATTAATTTTATGTGTAGGTTCACCTTTCAACACCCATTCTTTTGTCTCCCTTATAAAGCCTGTCTCTGGTTTCGAAAAATAATATCCAAGACACCTTATGCATGTGACTGACTGTCAGTAACATTTACCTCAGAATTCAGTGATTCCTCATCATTCTTTGGAACAGGGATAACTACATAGGGTCTTGTCTGCCTAGCAGTTGCCACGTTTATACCTTACTTCTGCTTAGGAAGATTCTTAGGAGTTTTTGCTCCATTCATATCTATTTAATAAGCTGAGTGAAAGCAGCATTGTTATGTACAAAATGCAAGCATAAATAACACAAAGATACAAAAGTGTAGAGCATTGATTTTTTGCACAAAGTGGATGTCTCTCTGGATCTGGTATGATGATATTGCTACTAATGCTGCCCATTATTATTGGCTAAGGAAGGAAAAATAACTATGGCACTATTATGAACTGCTTCTGGAAACCGCTGATCTCACTCAACAATCTTTCTTGGTGAACTGACTGCTTACTGGTGTCATGATTCCTGCCCCTCATGTCCCCAGCCCTCCAAGATGTCAGGCTGGAGCCAGGCCACGATCACCTACATGGCCCTCAAGGGCCTCTCCATGCCTCCAAAGACCCACTTGGAGTCAGACTTGGAGCTTGTGGCACCAGACTCACTCACTCCCATAGGATAACATTGGGGATTGGACTTGTAGTGCATTGATTGGGACAAGATGGATGCCCCCACATATTTCAGTTCCCAGAACTGTATGTGAGGTCTAGTCTTTTGGGTGTGGTTCAGCCCAGAGACACCTGGGATACCCAGAGACTATTTAAGCCACGCCCAGGCTGAGAAGCATGCTTTGCGTTTTCTGCACCTGCAGCGAGACACTCACCGTGTTCGGTTCGGTCTCCAGTAGGCCTGCATCTTTCTTCTGCGCTCAGCTCCTGCAAGAACAAGAACACCGTTAGGAACAGCTTACCTTGCGGCGCTTCTGCCCATCATTCATAGCTCCTTCTGTTCTGCGGGCATCTTCGGCGGTGTCATTCCCATCCCGGCACGCCGCTTCCTAAGGAAAAGGGAAAAGAACAGAAAAAAGGCATTAGTAAGCATTCAGCAAATCTTCGCTCATTTTTAAAGACTATACGAGCTTCAAACGCTTACTTGAATCCCAGCCGTTCTGGGGGAACTCTGTCTCTGGAACTTCTCATCCATCTGCAAGAGAGAAAAGACACTCCAGGTTAGTGTGGAAACACCTAGGGTCGCCGCATACCGCGCTTACTCACCGCATTTCTTCTTCATAACCGGCATCCACACTGAAAACATCGCAGCACCTAAAAGACACAGAAAAAGAACTCAGTTTAATACAAATACGAAAGGGTCGCATTGCGCATCGCGCTACTCATCTCAGCAGCACGTCGCCATCCCCGGACGCCGGCCATCATCGAAGGAAGGAAAGGAACGAAGTTAGAGAACTGTTCAAAAGACTCATTAAACTTACCTGTCGGACTCTTGCCAGTGAAGTAACTAGGCAGCAACGAACCCGCATCAATCAACGTGCCCCTGCGCTGAAAGCAGGAAGGAGAGCACACTTTCCAAGAAAACAAGGTGAGCTGTGGATCAAAGGGAAGGGTTGGACCTCAGGGAAGAAGGGGATCAAGCACACAGAGACAATAGGGAGTTAAACTCTACCAATCCTGTGTTTCAGGCCAGTCTTCAGTCGAGTAGACTCCAGGGAAGGGTTTGAGGTCGTAAAGGGTCAGAACAGGCTGAGTGACGTCCCTGTGGATACCAGGGGAGAGTTACAGAACGCAAAGCCTCACATCAAAATCCACCTGGGCGTCATGGAAACGTCAGAAACCAACCAGTTAGCCCACATGTTGGGGCAGCTACGTTCCGAAGTACATGCAGCCAGACAGGAGACCAACACCCTGAGGAGAGAGCTGATACTAGCCAAAGAACGCACTGATGATTTAAGCCGGCAACTTCTCCAGTCACAAGCAGGGCATGCACCATATCCGGGAAGCGTGCCCTCGATGCCAGCACCTTCAGCCAATCCTGTTCAGATAACCCTTCCTGGGGCAGTTCCCTGCGCCCCACCCGAACGATTTATGGCGGATCCCAAGAGGTTTGCAACGTTCATGAACCAGTGCCGCCTGTACTTCCTCTGTAGATCAGGGGCCTTTCCGAATGACCAATCACAGGTTGCTTTTGTGCTATCCTACCTGAGTGGTAGCGCCGCAGACTGGTCTGTACCCTTTGTGGCCCAAGACGATCTTTTGCTGCATGACTTCAGGGGCTTTCAGCAAGGAGATGGAAAAGCTGTTCGCCCGTCGTACTCCTGGGCATGCATTAGACAACGAACTTCTGTCCCTACGCCAAGGGAATCAAGACCTATTAACATACATAGCCAAGTTCAATAGACTCGTAGTTGAAGCCGAATGGATAGTGGAGAAGAGAACCACGTTATTTCATCGGGGTTGTGGGGGGAGCTCAAGGATGTTCTCGTACAAGTAGTGAACCCCCCGAAAGACTGCTCAGAATTCATTGACCTTGTTGTTCAACTGGATTATAGGTTGCAGGACCGAAGAGCAGATCAAACCAGACCGGACCCTCGCCCTATGTATGTGCGTTCAAAGGAGAATATTGCCCGCACAACGGAAGGTTCAGGAGAACCAATGCAAATCGGGGGGGTCAGATCCCCCTTGACTAAAGTGGAAAGGGATAAAAGGAGACAGCAGCAGTTATGTCTGTACTGTGGAAGGTTAGGTCATTTCCTTAAAGAGTGCCCTGTGAAGCCACCGAGGAGGACGGTAGGGGCCATGGACAAGGAAGATACCATCAAGTTATCGGAAAACTCCCCAGCCCGGCAAGTGTAGCGGTCCACTTGTCGAGCGAAGAAAGTGAACTACAGATCTCCCATTTTGCACTATCTGTGGTCTTGATCAATCACCAAAAACCATCTCGGATGCACGCAGTAAGAGCGTACATTGACAGTGGAGCCGTTGGGAATTACATCGACCAGGATCTTGCGGCAAAGATGGGGCTTCCGTTACGCCCTAAATCAACCACCGACACTGTTACCACTGTCGACGGCACGGAAATAGCTTCTGGTCCAGTATCCCAATGCACTGCAGCTTTAACCCTTCTGTGCCAGGATGGACACCAAGAATCTATCGTTTTCGACCTCATTAAGGCACCACAGTTCCGGTTGATTTTGGAAATGCCATGGTTGGTAGCTCACAATCCTCGAATCGATTGGCAAGCAAAAGAATTGGCCTTTCCCTAGACTTGCGCCCACACATGTTATCACCAAGAGAAACAACCAATAGACACCAGAACCTCCACGCTTTCGACTGCAGCAATCGGCACCCCACCAAGTGAATACCAGGACTTTCAAGATGTCTTTCAGAAAGAACAGGCTAATACCCTGCCACTGCATAGACCATACGATTGCCAAATCGACCTGATACCCGGCGCACAAATCCCTTGTGGGCGAATTTACGCACTCACAGAAACAGAAAACCAGCACCTGAAAGACTATCTTGACCAATACTTGGCCAACGGGTTCATCCATCCCTCAAAGTCTCCAGCAGACAGTCCTCTATTCTTCGTACCGAAAAAGGAGGGGGACTTGAGAATGTGCATCGACTATCGTGCACTGAACCAGATTACCGTAATAAAACGCTACCCTCTGCCACTGATCCCTAAATTGCTTGATCAAGTCAAAGATGCCCAAATCTACACAAAACTGTACCTGAGGGGGGCATATCACCTTGTTCACGTAAAACAGGGGGACAAATGGAAAACCGCTTTTTTCACCAAATACGGCTGTACGAATATCAAGTAATGCCCTTTGGCCTTTGCAACGCGCCTGCAGCATTTCAGTACTTCATGAACAATGTCCTACAGGAATTGATTGATGTCTGTGCTGTAGTGTACATCGACGATATTATAGTATATTCTGCATCAAAGCAGGACCACGTTAAACACGTCCGATCCGTATTGGAGAAACTCTGTCAACACCAGCTCTATGCCAAGCTTGAAAAGTGCTCCTTCCACGTCTCCGAGGTGGAATTCCTGGGCTTTATTCTCAGCCCGAATGGAATCCGAATGGATGTACACAAGGTAGATGCTATCCTGAACTGGCCATCCCCAAATTCATTGAAGGGGGTTCAAAGTATGCTGGGTTTTGCAAACTTCTACCGTAGGTTCATCCCAGGATTTTTGCAAATCGTGCATCCCATCACGTCATTGCTAAGGAAAACCAACAAAAAGTTCCATTGGACAACAGAAGGCGAGGAAGCTTTCCACGAACTCAAAGCAAGATTCACATCTGCCCCAATCTTAAGCCACCCTCGCCCTGATCTCCCATACCTGGTGGAAAAGGACACCTCAAGCATGGCTATGGGAGCCGTCCTCTCACAAAAGCACCCCGAAACGGGCCAGTTACACCCTGTTGCCTTCTGGTCGCGTAAATTCACACCCCCTGAACTCAATTACGCTATCACAGACAAAGAACTCCTGGCCATTAAGTCAGCCTTTAAGGCATGGCGGCACTACCTCTTGGGTGCCAGACACACAATCACCATAATAACTGACCACCGGAACCTCCAGTACCTAAAAAACGGCAAAGGCCCAATCCTCACAACAACTACGTATGGCTCTTTCTTTTGCTGAATATGACTACGTGATTACATTTCGACCAAGGGGTGAAAAACGGGAAGGCCGATGCCCTTTCCCGTATGGAGGTGGAAGAGCAAGGGTATCAGACCCCTGACCCAATAGCAATCATCCCGAGTGACAAGCACCTAGGAATCACAGCAACCATAACTAAGAAAGAATTACATGAAGAAATCCAAAACCTGATGAGTCCGGAGCAATTACAAGCGTGGCGTGCACAAGGAGAACATTACATGACAAAAGATCAGTTGCCCTACTTCAGGAATCATTTATTCTTACCAAACCAAGAACTATGAGAACAAGTCATGTCCGGTTATCATGATTCCTTGATCGAGGGCCACCTCAGAATCGCTAAAACCCTAGCCAAGCTAAAACAAAATTATTGGTGACCCACGTGGTGTAAAGACATTATCCAATTCATCCTATCTTTTGGAGTGTTTGCTCAAAACAAGTCATCCAAGCAGAAACCAGCTGGGCTATTACAACCATTGGAAATCCCACCAGCACCCTGGCACACATTGTCCCTCGAATTTATTACTGACTTACCACCCAGTCAAGCGTTTAATACTATTCTTGTGGTCGTGTACCTTTTTGGCACATTTCATTCCTCTTAAGGGGCTCCCAGATGCTTCCACTCTGGCAAAGGTATTTCTTTAAGGCATTGTACGGCTCCATGGGTTTCCTTCAGTTTTGGTCTCAGACCGAGGTACTCAATTCGTATCTAACTTCTGGAGAAAATGCTGCTCTATGGCCCAGATCGACATCCGGCTATCCACCAGTCACCATCCCCAAACGGATGGTCAAACTGAGAGGACAAATCAGACGCTCGAGCAGTATATGCGTTGCATGTTACACCGAGCTGAAGGAAGCTGGTTCGACCTATTATGGATAGCTGAATATGCTTATAATAATTCCCTACACACCAGCACTGGGCAGACACCCTTTTATACCATGTATGGCAGGCACCCACGTACTTCTGAGTTGGACTCTCCTACAACCCTGGAAATGCCAGCAGTCACAACCTTGCACACGACCATTTCTCAAACCTTTAAAAGGGCAGCTGAACACCTACTTCAAGCTAAGAATCGCCAAAAGAAGTTTTCTGATCAACACTGAGCAAAGGCCCCAACTACCAAGAGGGAGACAAAGTCTGGCCGGTGTCTAAACACGTGTCCATTAAAGGAACCCCAACTTTCCGTCCAAGATACCTGGGTCCATTCACCGTCACCTCCGTGATAAATCCTGTGGCAGTCAAGCTAGCTTTGCCGTCAAACATGCAGATTCATCCTGTGTTCCACGTGTCTCTCCTTAAACCTGTTCAACCTGGGACCCGGGTAGCAACGCCACCGCAGCCAATAGTAGTCGCCGGGGAGCCAGAATTCGTAGTTAAGGACATCCTGGATTCAAAGTACGTCAGATCCAAATTATACTACTTAGTAGACTGGAAGGGGTATGGTCCGCAAGACAGGACCTGGGAGCCTTGTGAGTACATCCATGCACCTCGCTTGCTTAGATGATTTCATCAAAACCATCCAAACAAACCAGGACCAGACAGAAGAGCAACCTTGAGAGGGGCTTTGGAGGGAGTGCTGTCATGATTCCTGCCCCTCATGTCCCCAGCCCTCCAAGATGTCAGGCTGGAGCCAGGCCACAATCACCTACATGGCCCCCAAGGACCTCTCCATCCCTCCAAAGACCACCTTAGTCAGGCTTGGCGCTTGTGGCATCAGACTCACTCATTCCCATAGGATAACATTGGGGATTGGACTTGTAGTGCTTTGATGGAGACAAGATGGATGCCCCCACATATTTCGGTTCCCAGAACTGCATGTGCAGTCTAGTCTTTTGGGTGTGGTTCAGCCCAGAGACACCTGGGATACCCAGAGACTATTTAAGCCATGCCCAGGCTGAGAAGCATGCTTTGCGTTTTCTGCACCTGCAGCGTGACACTCACCGTGTTCGGATCGGTCTCCAGTAGGCCTGCATCTTTTTTCTGCTCTCAGCTCCTGCAAGAACAAGAACACCGTTAGGAACAGCCTTACTTTGCGGCGCTTCTGCCCATCATTCATCGCTCTTTCTGTTCTGCGTGCATCTTCGGCGGTATCATTCCCATCCTGGCACGCTGCTTCCTAAGGAAAAGATAAAAGAACAGAAAAAAGTCATTAATAAGCATTCAACAAATCTTTGCTTATTTTTAAAGACTGTATGAGCTTCAAACGCTTACCTGAATCCCAGCCACTCTGGGGGAACTCTGTCTCCGAACCTTCTCATCCATCTGCAAGAGAGAAAAGACACTCCAGGTTAGTGTGGAAACACCTAGAGATGCCGCATACCGCGCTTACTCACCGCATTTCTTCTTCATAACCGGCATCCACCATGAAAAAGTCACGGCACCTAAAAGACACAGAAAAAGAACTCAGTTCAATACAAATACGAAAGGGCTGCATCGCGCGTTGCACTCTCACTCACCTTCAGCGCTACTCATCTCAGCAGCACGTCACCATCCCCGGACGCCGGCCATCATCGAAGGAAGGAAAGGAACGAAGTTAGAGAACTGTTCAAAAGACTCATTATACTTACCTGTCGGACTCTTGCCAGTGAAGTAACTAGGCAGCAACGAGCCTGCATCAATCAACGCGCCCCTGCGCTGAAAGCAGGACGGAGAGCACACTTTCCAAGAAAACAAGGTGAGCTGTGGATCAAAGGGAAGGGTTGGACCTCGGGGAAGAAGGGGTTCAAGCACACAGAGACAATAGGGAGTTAAACTCTACCAATCCTGTGTTTCAGGCCAGTCTCCGGTCGAGTAGACTCTAGGGAAGGGTTCAAAGTCATATGAGGTCAGAACAGGCTGAGCGACGTCCCTGTGGATACCAGGTGAGCGTTACAACTGGACGATGAACACAAATTCCCAGTGGGCTCCTCGAATCGGCCTTCCATTAGACAACATGATGATTTTCTTTCAGCATGAAAAAAGGGTTCTTTTTTAGCCCGCAATCCCTTGATCTGTCCCTCGAAGGAAAGCCTCACTCAGATCTCAGAGTTCACTCGGAATAAGCATTTACCTGACATATAATGTCTCTTAAAATCTCATTCAAAGCTACATTATTTCTCGTATCCCTTAGAAAAGTATGGACATCTGTGTGTCTTCCAACAAGCTGTGGACACTCTTCAACCAGGTAGTAGAAGAGCAAACTGACCAGTCTGTGTGCATTGTCAGCTGATAGGGGCATGTGTACTTTCCCCACTGTATTCAGGAAGCTGAGGAATTTGTTCTGTGATAACTATAAGCAATCTTCTCACAAATGGGCCATTCTTAGGATCTTGCAGGAAAATAGGAATGCTAGTAGTTCTCCCCACAAGCGAATGGCATGCGTGTAATACAAACTCGAAATAAGCAAGAACGATCGGTGAAACGTTTTCATCGGGTACCACCATGAGCTAATCCAAACAGAAACTTTTTCTTCTGATCAAGGATTGAGCATTCCTCAGTCCAATGTCACAAACTCATGTGGCTCAAGAACAAATATCTTCCCTTACCTCTTCCCCAAATGACTGAAAAGAGTGTTTGAAATAAACCACAGTCCAATGAACTCTTTGTCTTTACTCAACAGTTCCTGCATCCTTCTTCTTCGTCACAGAACTTGTCTGCATGTGCTGAGGTTTTTCCCCAATGCTTGCTTCAGAAGGGTGCAAGGGTAAAGGGGTCTCTCCAGCATAGATCTTTACGTCTCCTAGAAAAGTCCAAGCATGTCTGACCTGCACTCTGACTGCAGACGGTGTGATGTCTTCCACGATAAAAGGACCGTTGAAGCGGGGCTCATCCCACTTTTTTCTCGTATGGTTGTGGATTAGGATCGCATCTCCAGGGAATACTTAGGAACACATAGTTCTTGAAATCCACTTGTTGAAGCATCTTCTTCTGTGTTCTGTACTGCCCCACACCCTTTTCGCTGTAGCTGATCTGAAATGACAGAGATACTTGAAATCATACAAATAAGATAGTCACGTAGCTCCATTCCTAACAGTTCTGACGTTGCCTGGGCATCACTTCTAATGCTGGGTGGAGGTGTGATGGATGTCCTCATTCACCTCCCTGTGACTATTTCATGGGGGGTAAGATGGTGGTCCGAACCTGGTTGGTTCCTCAATACATATAATGCCAGTGGTAGGCAATGCAACCACCCTTTCTTCAAGGTAAGCTTCAACTTGGCTATTCTTTCTTTAAGAAAGCCATTGAGCCCCTCACAGGTCCCATTCCCTTGTGGATGATAAGCCGAAGAAAACTTGTGCTTTATACAAACCAACAAGCCAATCTGTTCAAAAATGTGATTCACAAAATGAGGACCATTATGTGATCTTAATACTTCACATATTCCCCATCTAGGAAATACTCCTCGAACTAAGAATTTTTCTGCACAGGTGGAATCTGGGTGTGTACATGGACCAACTTCAACCCATTGTGAAAAGGTACAAACTACTACAATCATGTATCTATATCCATTACATACTTGCAGCATGTCAACATAGTCAATATGCAAATGCTGAAAGGGTCCATTAGGTCTCGAGATAAGTCCCCTAACTGTGTGCATTGTGTGCCCAGCGGTGATCTTTTGAGAAATGATGTAATTCACTACATAGAATGAAACGTGTTCTAACAAATTTGGTACAAACCAATCCTCTGAAATAGTTGCAGCGAGGGTTTCTCTATTTGTGTGCAGGGTAGTGTAGCTGTTCCAATGCCACCCTTAATAAGCCTACAGGCATTACTGGTTTACCAGTGCTGTCTTGTCGCCACAATGCTTCAGAGGGATTTAAAGAACACCCTCTTCGCGTTCACAGATCTTTCTCAACTTGAGGTGCTTCTCCCAGAACCTCTATTAATTGTGTCTTTGAAAGATTACTATATGGGTCAGACACACTCATTATCACTACAATTCTTTCATTTACATTAGTCGTATCAAAAGACATGATATTTTCTAAACATGCAGTGCGTTTGGCTTCATCGTCTGCTGTCTGATTTCCAGAGGAGATAAAATCTGTCTTTTTTGTGGGAGCTGCACATTTAATGACTGTGATGACTACTGGGAGTTGTAGTGCCCTAATAAGCATGTCCAATAAGGTGGCATGTTGCACTGGAATGCCATCCGCTTGAGGTAGCCCCTACTTTTCCAACATGCTAATCCTGCATGCACTGTCGATGTCACATAGGCGGAGTCAGTGTACATGTTACTTCCTGGTCTGCATGATCCTCGAGCGTGACTATCAGCACCACTAACTCTGCAGCCTGTGCTGAATAGTGAGACGGGAGTTGTGCACTTATCAATGTTTGAAACTCCCCATTGGCTGTGTGTTTTACCACAGCGGCACCTGTATATCTCTGCCCATCATTTTGATCGATCCTTGAAGAACCATCAATAAAAACAATTTCTCCCCTGTCAAAGCATTTTCTTTTATCCTTGTGATTTCATCATAGAACTCTTCGTAATTCGAACAGTCATGCGCATGCTCATCCTCTGCCAGTGGTTCAGCTACAAACATGGCAGGATTCACTAATTTGCATCAAAATATTTTAATCGCCCAATTTGATATGGCTACTTTGTAGGCAGAAGCCCTTTGAGACATCAATGTCCCTTTAGGTTTCACCAAGATGGCGAATAAACGTCATAGAGCATCCCATCACTATATTTGCAGCCTTCTCAATGGGGAACGCAGCGGCTGCCAAAGATTGTTCCCACTGAAAATTACCCATCATTACTGGGTCTAGAATCCCACTGTAATATGCAAGGGGCTTGTACCACAATGTGGTTCTCTGTGTGAGGACTGCTGTCATAACGGTACCATCCATATGCGAAAAGAAAAAGAATTCCTCCGCATAATTGGGAATCCCTAAAACTGGAGCTGTACAAATTGCCTTCTTCAATTCCTCAAACCCTTCTTCCATCTCATTAGTCCAAACAATGTTCTCTTGTGTTGCCTGTGCTTTCTTCAGAGCTTGTAATAAAGGCCTTATATATGAACTGTAGTCAAAGACCCCTGCCTTGACATAGTTACCTAATCCCAGAAATCTCAGCATTTGTTTTATCGTGTGTGGCTTTGTGGTTTTCAAAATAGCCTCAGCTCTCTCAGGAGTAACCTTTTAATCTTCGTGCGAAATCAACGGACCTATGCACAACACTTCCTGTTGACAATACTGTAACTTCTCCTTGTCAACTTTATATCCTTTTTCAGCTAGTGTAATCATCAACTGAATAGAATCACATCTGCACTCTTCCTCTGAAGTACTGCTAACTAAAATGTCCACTACATATTGCAACACAACACTTTCCAAATCAATATTGCTTAAATCCATCTGGAAAGCGCTACTGAAAATTGATGGAGACTCACAATACCCTTGAGGTAATCTCGTGCTTTTTTACTTAGTCTGTCTGAACGTAAATGACGTCAGCTCCTGTGAGTCTTTGTGTAAGGGGATTGAGAAAAACGCAATTTTCAAATCAATCACGGTAACATATTGTGCTTCAAAGGTATTTTACTTAAGATTGTAGCAGGATTAGGAAGTAGAGGGAACTCGGCCTCTACAATCTGGTTAATCGGTCTCAAATCTTGAATTAGCCTCCATGACCCCCCCATTCCCTTTTTTTCACAGGATAAATTGCGGTATTACATGGTGACTCTGACATCACCAAGATGCCTTGATCCATCATGGCAGATATCATCTTAAAAATTCCTTCATCTGCCACTCGAGACATGGGAGACTGTCGTGCTTGAGGTAAAATTGTTCCCGGTTTTGATTTAATCTTTACTTCTTCAACCCCCTTCAATAAGCCTATGTCATAGGGGCCTGTAGTCCATAATGAGACTGGTACTTTTGCCATGTCTTCCTCAAAATACTCGGGATGCTTTTTTGCTAGCATCATTCTCTGGGGAACCTCACGTTTGATTGCTCTCACCCAATAAGTAATACTCATCTCAAATATTACTTCATCATCGGATGGATGATCTCCAAGCATGTCCTCATCAGTGAGGTCAGTCAATATGTAACCCTCCCCAATGGCAATCACTGTGCACCATCATCTGCCATCATGCAAATCCATCTCTGCTCGCACTATGGCTGCTTGTAGTTCTAAGGGAAAGATTTGCCTTTCCTCTTCATCCATAGGTATCTTTGGCCTGAATAGAAACTCATCAGGTATTCTCATAGTTCTGCCTACTAGGCCTGGTATCCATGTCAACAAAATGTGTACCCCATAATGAAACACTTCAGGTTCCAACGGCACTGCTCTCATGGTCACTTTTCCCGCAAACGCCATAATAAATTTGCTCACATTTAAATAATGCATTCCTGGTGTTGAACACACTGTACCTTTATCGGTAAACGAGATTGTCGTATTCAACTTAGTCATCAGATCTCGATCTAATATATTGACAGGTATCTGCCTTGAATACAGCAGTGGCACCGACATGTCACATTCTCCTATATTGACTGGCAAGTCTTCGGTAAAAGGAACTCTGCTTGTAGCTCCTGTGAACCCTTAGGTATTCATGGCATTGCCAGACATTGAACATTTTTCCTCTTTTATTCAAGAGCGTGTTGCACCCATGTCTAATAAAAATGAAAAACGTTTGCCTCCTATACTGATGTCTACCCTTGGTTCCTCGTGAGGATATGGCATCACGGATAGTATTGAACACATCAAGTCTCCCAGTGAGCTGTCCTATTGTGGATACAGCCTCATTCCTGTATTTGTAAAAGGATTCCCTCCCTCAACAGTGACACCTCCTATCCTAGGAGTCATTAACTGCCCCATACTTGTGCTTTGCTGCATCTGCATAGGTGAATGCTATGACTGCCTTTGCGGCGGACTCACTGCTACTTGCTGCGTTTGCAAATCTTGCTGCATTCTCTGCGCATGTGCCTGTTGCACTGTTTGATTCTGAGCAAACCCATCTCCACTCTGCTGTGAATATGCATGGGGGTTTGAAGTCTCCCCTCCTGGAAATTGAACATTCTGCACATACACTTGACTTCTACATATGCGAGCCAAATGACCTGTTATACCACATGTCCGACATATAGGCGGAGGTCTCTCCATCTGTCCTCGCTGCATGTCTTGAATCTCATTGTGCATGTTCTGAAACCCACCTTGATTGTTCTGAAAATACCCCTGATTATTCTGAAAACCTCTTCCTCTAAAACCTCCCCTTCCTCGTGGTATAAACACATTATTACCTTAAACCCATTATTAACTTGGTCAAACTGCCTTTGATTATTCACCTGCTGTGAATTCGATCTGTCTCCACTAGTTATCATCGCCCATTCAATAGCGTGCTTAGATAACTTCTTTAGCACTAACTTGGTCTCTTCGCCTTTCCTAATATCATCCTTTTTGAAATTCTTTTTCTGCAAGAGTCTGCAAAAATGTGTGATGGTCAGATGAATTTCTGACCACGGTTTTGCCTCCATACCCACTAACTTCTTGAGTTGCTTCTGTACCGGGTCTGGCCGCCCTTGACATAATGATAGAACACAGGTATAGATTTTCCCCAAACTTTGCATGTCTCCAAGATCCACTGCTCTTGAAAATTCTGAATGTAAGCAAGCAGGTCTTCCACTTCCTGCATGTTTTTCGTCATTATGGCTCCCACATCGGACATATCTAGATACAGTACTTTAAGCGCTTCCCAGAGTGGCGCTCTGCAATTATTGAACTGTGCTCCATCATGAGCAGTGTTAACCGTAGTAAAACCAGCATACCCTGCTCTGGACCAAATGTCTTCAGCTCTCTCTCCAAGGATGGCAATCAGGAGACCCTTGATGTCCCCTATAGCCAATGCATTTCCTCCTGTCATCTTTTCTAATTCATGTATCCTTTTCCCAGCGCAAGAAGTTAGACTTGGGAGTTTACACCTTAAATTATCCTTGTCCATCTGAGGCCAAGGTATATACCGTGGTCTAGCTCCCCCTTTTTCTAGAAAGGGAAACTTTGAAACCCCAAACTCACTCTCATCTCCCATCATCTGTCTATTCACGGCAGGGACAATATTTCCGCACCATCTTCTTGCTGGCAGCGACCTTAATCTGCTCACATAAGGTGGCGACTCCGACCTCTCACCATGGGGTTCCCCTTTAGGTTGATCTGACTGTGTCAATGATTTTGACGCCCGAGGTATATGCACGTCCAAATCTGATCATCTCACTTCCTTATCCATTGTAAAACAACACTCAGGACCACATACGTCACCCCTCCCTTCTCCTCGAAAGGTGTCTCTGTCTTCGTCTGACATTTCCTGTGCCCAACTCGTATAACTTATCTCATCCTCATCTCTGTGTAGAGTCAGTCTATCTAAAGATAACTCCTTGGTGGGTCTCATACTACAAGAGGCTCCCTCTGTATCATACAACGGTGTACTCTCAAGTCGATCATTTTTTCCCTTCCCTTTTAATTCTTTCTGGGCTCTCATTTTATGATAAAGTTTATCAATCGCTTCCCCAATGCTTCTAGAGTCAAACTCGTCCTCTAGATTTACTCTAGATGGGCCTGGTAATGAGTCGTATTCCGGGAAGAACTCCTCTATCTCCTCCCATACTACTTCTGGATCGGGATTCCTTGCCTCTTTCTCCAGGCGATCGAGATCGCGTTCTCTTTGCCTTCTTTTTCGTTCTATGTCATCATCAAGCTCTCTGCGCTTTCTTGCTTCCTTCCTTAAACTGTCTTCCTCTTTTTTCTTCATATCCCTTCTTTCATTTGCCCTTCGTAGCTCCTCGTCCCTTCGTCCTTGCAATCTCTTATCCCTTAACTTTTGTTCTTCATCATCTATTCATTTCCTTTCTAACCTTTCCCGCTCATCGATTGTCCTTTGTCTATTATCTCGTTTTTTCTGTTTCTCTGCTCTTTCCTGTTTCTTCAACTGTTCATCTTGATATAGCTGCTCTTGTCTCTGTCTATCTTTTCTTTTCGTCTCTTCTTCTTTTGATTGTTCCTCCCTTTTTCTATCCTTTTTATCTTGACCATCGTGATCTACCCTTTGTCTTTCATCCTCGATAACTGTACCATTGAGTTTGAGCAAAATCTGTTTACCCATCCATTTGTTCTGTAGAAGTGCTAACTTATCAGCTTTATCTCTTTCTCCCTTGCATCTCTAAAGATGTGCTTACACAATCACTTCTCTCATTGTCACATCTCTCCTTGTGTCTCGGGACTTTAGGAATTACATCTTTCTCAGTAGTTCTCTCAGAGCCTTTGTCACTGCTTTGCACAGTCGACTGATATGCCGAATTGCTTTACCCTGTTGCTGCCTTAAGCTCCCTCAATGGGTATAATCCATCGTTTTACTTGTTTTCGCCATCTATTTCTGGCGGGACGGGGGAGCAGAAGGCTCCTCACCCCCCTCTTTGCATATATTAAGGATACAATCTATATGTGGTGGCTCTATTCTTTCCTCCTGGTACATTTTCCAATGTTCTAAGCTCGCTAGTCGCTTGTCTAGCTTTTTTCCCGTATATGCTGCATGCAAATATGTCGTCATATGCTGCAGGACTACCTTCGACAGTGAGCCTCCTTGCGGCCACAGCATAAACATTTTATCTGCGGTACCCTTAACCCATTCCGCATTGTACTGTGTAAGCTGGGGTGCATATTTCGGGAATTGCTTGCAGAGGTGCACAAGTGGAGTAACATCCTGCATTTTGACTGGTCACTCTTGACTATCAATACTCATTTGCCTTTGTCACAGATATGAAAAAACAATATGTTTCAGAAAAACAATATAATATGAGCGTGCACCAATCGTCGCAGGCTCCAATCTCTTTAAATCACGTTTTTTACTTTAATCTTGCTAAAAAAAAACACATCAACATAAATTCAAGCAACCAATAAAATTGTTCAACCTTGTGTCTCTCCTTTTTTTCAACACTCACTTTTAACTATTACGTCATCACCAATACATAAATACATGAAACAAACAGACCCACTCGACCGGTCACAAATCTCTATTATCTCTCATGATCTTTTCTTTAAGACTCCTCTTGCCCTCAAAATCAATAGTCTTACGGAGTTTAAATCAACCTCTTTCAGTTACATCTTTAACCAAACTCATCGTCTAATGCTTCCACTATGGGATTTTAGCTTAAGATTTCTTCTGTTACATTCTTTAAAATGCAGGCAGAGGGCGTATTCTACTACCATGGCACTCTCCTCATGATACTCTTAATTACTTGGCCTCACACAAGTCAATTTCTTTTCAATATTTAACACTCTTACTCTCAAGTTATGTTTATCCCACCTCCCTCCGTTACACTTCTTTCCCTTATCACTTCTCGTCACTCATTACCCATACACAGTTTTGCCAACTTGCTCAGTTTTTACTCACCATTCGCATGTTCATCTTCCGAATCTCGGGCTCTTATGCCTCTTTTACTGCCTCTCCAACTTCCCGTTCATTCAGCTTCTTGTAGACAGTGGGAGGGGATTCCGTCTGAAACCGCAGGGATCCGTCAAGCCCTACTTGCAAGATGTTAGCACTTTAAACTAAACCAGTATCTACATGGAGCTTCACATCCTGTTAGCCGAATGGCAGAGGTCGTGCATCAACATCAAAGAATTCGCTCGATCCTCTTACTCAACGAGTTTCATAAAAAACTGAACTTTTATATCCAAAACTTGTCATCATTGCTGTTGACCTACATCACTACCAACGTCATCCTATGTGGCAAACTACAAAAACCTAATGGCAACTGTGAAAGGCTCTTAGTGAGCCTCTAGTTATATGTTCTATACTGGTATGGTATACTGAAGAAAAGTAATAGGTTTCTTAATATCAGGTGAGACAACTAAGCTCTTCTCTCAAAATGGCCACTATGAACGTCACTAAATACACGACATCCAATTGGCTACACAAAATATAGGACCCGTAATTACGCGTTCCCTTACAATTGGTTGGCACTCTAACCTTCGTCAGTACTTTTCCACCTACGTCTAGCAGCACACAGATTGGACTTCCAGCTGCTGGTGAGCTCGTTTTACCCCAGCTTCCCATCAATTAGCCTATCAATCTATTATCACCTCAGTGGTCAGCGTAGTCAATTAGGCTTTGAAGCTTGGCCTTGAGTTTTTTCTGTACTGTGGAGAATCAGGGGAGTGAAGGCACGCTCTGCCCTCATGCGTAGGTGTGAGCATCTTGCGCGTACAACTTCAGCATTCCATGTGACTAAAGACCATAATTTTAAGCTTTTACTGTCTTTAAAATACTATTTTTAATAGACCTCTGACGTATTCCTTGTTTGTTCATGCCTTCTGAACAGGAGCTTGTTCTTTCACACAATTTTGTATCCAATTGTCAGCTCACTCCAGCTTGATAAGACCTTGGCTTCTTGGCTTAGCTACATGGCTCATCCAGCCTCGCCTTTCGAGATTCACTTCTTATTCATCTGTTTTCTTACTGCGACACCCTGAGAAGAGGCCTTTCTTTTTTTAGTCCAATTCTGCTATGACACATAGTGGAAACATCCATTGTTTACTCCTTATGCATATATGTATATATTGGCGCATGCCGCAATCTATTCACTATAAAGCTAGCTTCAAGAATACTTTGTCTTTTTGCGTTTTTTTTGCATCTGTACACGTGTAAATTGACTTGATATCTTCATCCATTTTATGGCATAAGCTTCTTCACCTTGATTCCAAGATGTCACTTAACCTTGATACTTTCTTGATGCCTTATAGAATATATGCATTCTCTAGTCTCTGCATCTCTTCTATGTACGTCAGCTCAGCACTGTGAGACGTCACCGTTTGTCTTGACCATTCATTTGCTCTGCTTCTTCCAGGATTTCATTGAAACGGCCATCATATTTTCTTGTATGCAGGTATGGTTTTCTCAATGGGAACCTTGCCTCAAGGATTCTCCAAGTTATCAGTATTTTTACTGATGCTGCACAATTTTCACATGTGGGCTCCCAAAATATAGGAAATATGGGTGAGGTGGTTGAGGTGGGGGTACTTGGCTCCTACTCTACACAGGCAGGAACGCAGCGAAGGATGGAAGGGGTGTGAAGCCCACACTGTGAAAAGAGAAACAAAATATCGGGGCTGAGTACCCCAAAAGGAAATACATCAAACGCAGGTTTCAAAGGAACATACAAAGTACTTTATTCTCTATCAAATAGAATTACAAAAACAGTGCAAAGTCAGATAGCTATCGGCCCTCAGTACAACACAACGAACTCCAGCGTGGTTCAGTGTGTTCAGTGAGAGACTGTACATTAGAATGCATTCGCTTTTTATATATTTTGTGAGCGGTATGGCCAACACCTCTTCAGGTTAATATTCTACTTTATGTGTTACCTATTCTAGGGTTTGTTGCCGTGTCTCAAATAACCGCTTCTAACTGGTTCGTTCTTTATTACATGTAACAGTAAGTGTATGCATTAACTGTGTATTCTGAGTTTCGTATTGCAGGTCCTCTTAAACATTTATAGAATATAGTAAAACAGATGTTCTTTGTCCAATGTGTAAATACATTATCATAATACATACTCGTGGATTGGTTTTCTTGCGTGAGTAATCCTTTTACACATAGGTCAACGTAGGACGAGGTCTCAGTTCATGACCTCAACAAGTAGCCTGCAGGCAGATTACACATTAGCGAAGTACAGTGGTCAAGACGGCCATGTTGTATTTTGCAATGACATCGTCCACCATTTTAGCTCACAGGGTGACTTTTCCACATAAATCCTAAAATGGCGGTTTGACCTAAAATGGCGGCCTACATAGATTAAAGTTCAGGGCCTTGTAACACAGATCTCGCAAATGACTTTCCAGCAGCTTGGCGTAGGCCAATATCAATATATTTGTTACAATAGGAGGCACGATATACTTTTTATTCCGACAACACAATCAAGGAATGTGAGGGAACCACCAGACAGAGCACGCAAAGGCGCAAGCATAGCCAAGGACGGAAGGGGCTCAGAGCACACACGATCAGGGATTTCGAATGAACCAGGTGAACAGAGGACATGTCGGCACAAATGCAGCCAAGGATGGAAGGGGTGTGGAGCACATGCAATCAGGGATTGCGAGGGAGTAACGCGGGCAGAGGACGCACAGGAACGAAGACAAGGATGGAAGGGCCGAGGGAGTGCAACACAAAGGAAGAGGGCGATGGAACCAAGTGGGTTGGGAGCAAGGGTAACGCACGATAGAATAAATCAGGGATAGGGGCGCACTCAACATAGGGGGCACGGTTAGAGGGACAAGGCTCGGGGCGAGGGGGGCCTAAAGTCAGGGGAGTAGGGCACATGTCAGAAGGGCTAAGAAGCACAGAGCAATCTAACTCCCATAACTTCTTACCTGGCGGCCGCAGACATGAGGGTGAGTCATCCGCACTCACTGTCTACGCCGCAGACCCTTTCACCACCAAACACCTGCGTTGCTTAACACTGTGGACTTGTCCTGCGAGCGCTTTGTGCACAGGGTCCGAACCTCAGATTATATAAATTGGAAGCGTGGACATATTAAACCTGCTACGTTTCATCAGCCAGTGTCTCATGCGCACCTGCATTGCTCAATAGCACAGACTTGTCCTGCGAGGGCTTTGCCGCAGAGCTTCCGAACCTCAGATTATATAGGCTCGGAAGCGTGGACATAGCAAAAGTGCTATGTTTCATCTGGCAGCGTCTACTGCGCACCTATGTCGCTCAACACTGCAGACTTGTCCTACGAGGGCTTTGCTGCAGAGGGTCTGAACCTCATATTATATAGGCTCAGAAGCGTGGACATAGCAAATGTGCTACATTTCATCGGGCAGCGTCTCCTGCGCCCCTTCGTCGCTGAACACTGCAGACTTTTCCAGTGAGAGATTTAAATTTAAATAAATACCAATATATTTCCCAAACACCTGCCTGGTTCTTGGCTCATTGTTAGTTTAGGGGAGAGTGATCCAAGGGGCATGATATGTGTCTGAGATACGGCTAAAGAAAGGAATATGTTAAACAGTTTGTTGTGTCACATCTTAAGTGGGAAAGGAAGGAAATCCCTGTGTTGGGGTGGCTTCTCAATAAACCGTTACAATACCAGCTTTTGATTTTCACTATGGGGGCAGAAATACCTGGGCATATGTTATTCTTGCAGCCGGTCATTTTTTTACCCTTTTCCGTGCTGCTTAAATGCGATTAGTTGGGGTTGCGCGATTTATCACAACAGTCATCAAGAGACCCACCATAAAACAAGGGGCTTGTAGCACACTGCTTAACCAAAGTGTGTGATCCTTGGCAAATAATGTAATCTCACTGCGCATTTCCTAAAAAACATTGTGAGTTCTCAAAGCCTGCAATCTTTTATGCATACCAATACTTTTGTGAAAACAGGTCAAAATCAGATTATGATAGATGAATGTCTTTGAGCGATGGATTGCAAGTGTTTTAATTAAAATATAGAGTGGCTGTGCCCTCCGGCTATGCTCAAAGGCCATGGCTAGTGGCATGGCCGTGTTATAAAATATACAGCGAGCCGGCCGTAGGCCATGGCTACTGGCCATTTGTGGAAAAAAATCCATGGAATAAGAAAACCCTCTAAATTCAAGGAAAATACTTTAGTTGCATGGACATTAAGGTGAGAACTTAACGCAACAAAACGCCTCAAATTCAGCTAAAGCCACCCTAACTTCGCACCTCCTGTGGCGTAGCCTGTGACCACAATGCTGACATCACTGGTGTCATCACTGATGACATCATCTAGGACAGCACTGATGGCATGACGGATGGCATCACTGATGACATCACTGGTGACATTGCTAATAGCATCATATATGACATCAATGATTATTTAACTAATGGCATCAGACATAAGCTCACTTTACGTGTTTGCCCATATCCAGGCCACCCTTACGTTTCTACAAATGGGATGTTATCATTTTATAATAGTTCATAACAATGAGTACATTGTTTGAACCAGTAAGCAGCTACACATGCATCATATCACAAGCAAAGCTTCTCCTTTGTAGGACGTTGGTAAAAGAGATCTAAATTATAAATAGTTCACTGCTTAGAATGTGCCAAATATATGTAAGACATGTTCAGTATAATGTAATCTGTAGAAACATTTACAAAAATAATTTGTAGAAATAAATAGAAAGTGATACATGTTGAACCCTAATTATTTACCACATTTTAAAATAAACATATTTAAATACTCAATTGTTTTATTGTGAGAAAAATGTGTACACGTACCGTTTTCTAAATGACATAGGAAATGTTTTAAAACAAGGAACAACTATTAGGATATATTTTAAGATTTCCATACATAGGTGTGTATTTCTTTCTGTGTGTCCTTTTTAAGTGATTAACATGTTAAAATTGAAAGTCCAGGCAAAATCAGTGCATGGTCATTTTTGCAGTACAAAATGACTTTGCACGGTAATAATACACTTTGCACGGTTCCATGAATCAGGGTTTGTGTCGGCAGTGCAAAGTCACTTTTCAGCAGTGCAAATTCGCTTTGAACCGGGCAAATATTCCATGAATCGGGCCCATATGGTACAAAGAACAAGTAATCTTTAAATAGAATCCAATTTTGTAATACATTGACTTGTATGCATGCCATAGATGATGTCATTAGTGATGTCATCAGTGATGTCATCAGTGCGGTCATAGGCTGAGCAAAGTGGGCACGAAGTTAAGGTGGCTTTAGATGAATGTCAGGGGTTTTGCTGAGTTAAGTTCTCACCTTAACCTCCCCACAACTAATATAAATATATAAAACACACTGTGAACTCCCAGCTCGAGGAATGTGTGACTTGCCTCAATGCACAGTGCAAAGAAGCTCCGAAAAGGGGCTGGTGAAGGAACAATGCGATCCATAGCCATGTGTCCGACAGCCAGAGGGCCCAGAATCAGACACCTTTTCCACCTTTCCAGGTGCGATGCAACTTAGACCAGCAGCAGTGATATTCCGGTGTTTTGCGCGAGGGAGCCCAATAGGGAGGGACTCGGAGGTCTTTTAACACGTGTAACTGGTGCTGAGTTGCCGTGTCCTGCGGGGCGGTGGAGGGAGGGGGCGGGGGAGGGGTGCTGCCGCCCCTGCAGTCTGAGTGACATCTCTGTTGCCTGATTATGCAATAGCTTAATGACTGGATGACCGCCCATTCCTTTTGTAACCGTATAGTCTCCGGGAATGAGCTACTTTTATCTATGACGCTATAGAGATTTGTCAATGCTTTTAACTTCATTGTAGTGGCATAAGGTGCAGACAATCCAATGCTCAGGTTAGCAAAGGCAGGCCCTTTCCAGCGTATAATTATTCAATGGAATTGGATAGACTACGGTTGCACACTTTCACTGACTGTGTGTGGCAGTGCATTCACTTTGAACCGTGCAATAAATTCCATGAATCGGGCCCTCTTTCTTAAGTAGGTATTTTGTATTATTTTTTTTTTATAAATGTCTGTTAAAAGTTTCAGCGAAAACTAAAATAGAGTAAATAAATGAAAAATGCTATTTTTGACAGAGGGCTGTTTCTGCTCGTGAGGGAGACCGTTGCAATATTCGATGCCACGCGCGTGCCCCGTTCTTTTCTAACCTGGTCGACGGGCTGGGGGTGAGAGGCGGCATGGAGTGTACAGGAAGGGGAGCGTCGTCACGGAGGGGCAAGCTCGGATGAACACACCATGCACGTCGGCAGCAGGACGTCGTATCATGCAACCCCGTCATTTTTAAATTAAGGTTGATGGTTTTCCGCTGTTTTTTTGGAGTAGTTATGCTTCCCCTCGCCCTGCAATCTCTGAGGGGAGCAGAGCATTGGAAAGTTTCGCGAGCACCCCTTGAGAATTGCTTGTAAAGCCTTCGCCATTTCAGCGAATGGCGTCTTAAAAAGCACCTCGAGTCTTCCTGATGGGGTGGAGACGGCACCCAGCCCTATATGATATGTTTTTTATAAAGTGCTTAACATCCAGAGGTTTCTAAGCGCGGACCTGGGGATCGAACCTGTGGTGCTCCGTGTCGTCTTGCTTCCACGGCGAGCCCCTGAGCTATCCTCCCGGGACTCTACACACACTCCTGGGGACAGGTGGTGGGAGAGGGGTGGTCAGGAAGACTTGTTTCGCTCTTCATTTCACTTTGAAATGCCTCCCCCCACCCCCTGAGTGAAATGGCGAGTGTAGGCGCACGTGGCCGCCCCTGGGTTAGCGCCTTGCCTTATTGCTGCGCTGCCATCAAGGCACGCCGTCCACTAGCCGTTTAACTGTGGAATGTGACAGACCGCGAATTCTACTGAATCTTCTTGTAGAGTTTAATAAATACATATCTGTTTTCCAGCCAATAAGTTAATTGCATATTCGAACATAAGTAAATAATGGCATTTTCGGAGCATACTTTGTATAAACACATTCCAAATAATATGGGCATGTTATGCCATGGTACTTGGGTTTAAACCGCGCCTTCTGCCCGTGTGCATCGTGTCTAGGCGCTCTGCGTTGTTTTATTATTTTGGATGTCATTATGAAAAGGAAAAAGCCTGCCCTAGGAGTATTTCTTTTTGATAGTGCTGCAGGATGTATGCGGCCTCTGTAGGAAGTATTGCGCGTCTACTGATAAATGGCGCTGCTGCGCTGCTTGTTACTGGAGAAGTGAGGTTGCCCTCAAATTGTGGGTTCGTCATAAGCGTATGAAATGAGGCTTCGTGTAAGCGATCTTTGGATACTAATCGCAATTTGAATAAGTGGCGCTGATTTAAACGTGCATTTCGAGGAACCTGGGCTACGAAGGCGCCGTATGAATTTCTCTGCTCCTAAAAGCGTCGCTTGTTGTTTCGCGGCGCTTGAGGTGCAGACAGTGGTTTTGGTGCCGCAGAGGCAGGCCACGCATTTATCTGGCGGCGGCTTGGGGGGCGGGCCCCTGTCAGAGATGATTAAAGGGGCGCGGGGAAGACCCCTGCCGCCTGATTAACGAGCAGGGCAAAATACACTGCTCCCCCGATCCGTCACATTCTGCGACTGGGAATGTGTTGTTTTTGTGGAAGACGGATTTCGCGGGCAGGGGAGACAACGCGTAGGTTAAAATAGCGGGCAGTGAAAAAATACCCAATAACACAACTTTATAAATGAGGGAGGCGGGCGAGGCGATTTACCCGCTTAGCCGTGTTTGCTGTATGTGTTAGTCACAGTGTGAGACGGTCCCTTTGCTATTGCACCCCCCTCCCCCGCCCCCTCCGGGGCCAAGGCTCTCAGGCAAAAACAGGAACTTCTCTATGATTCAAAAACTGCGTGAATCGCGTCTGTGATAGCGGAACATTCTACTGAGAGCTGATCCAGGCCTGCGTTTGAATGGGACATTCTGGGCTGTTGCGTGAATTCCTTGTATCTGTGCGTGGGCCTGTCCCTGCTCACACGTGGGTACTCACAGCTCCTACCTGCGCCCCCTGTTCACGGTGCAGACGTCTGCATACATGCTTCCCCCGTCTTTTCTCGGTTATCTGTGATATGCTCGCTGGGAAAAACATCGAGGGTGGGTCGATTGTTTTTAAAGGCACTAAACACCCTCCCCAACATATTTTAGGACTGGTGCAATTATATGTATTTATTTATTTTTTACGTTTATACAGCGCCTCCACCCCAGGGCATGGGGCGCTGTTGGAGACCAGTTACATTAATGAATTTATTTTTAAACAAACTCCAGTCCTATAATATTTTGGTTAAGTGTTGGATAGTGCCTTTAAAAGACATATCGAGTCACCCTCGATGTTATATCCAGCGAATATATCACCAGGCGATCACAATAGGAATAGACGTGCCCCCGCCCGGCCTTGTGCCCGTTAGACGGTCTCGAGTGCGTATACTTACCAGAGAAGGGGAGCGGGGGCACGAGCGAGGCCCTCTCACCTCTCGGGCACACTTTCCCCATGGAGTGCTCCTGTCCACTGCCCACTTAAAGTGCAATAAATGTGTTAAGATATGGCGTCTGTGCCCCTCCCAGCCGCGGGCCTGCTGGACGGTGACGTCCGAGTGATTCATGGGTCCAGAGAGGGCGCTCTGCTGCCAGGACTGCGGGGAATGTGGAGAGCGAGACGGGCTAATCTCCCGGCCAGGGAGCCAGGCTCCCGCCTGCCGGCCTCAGCTGGGCCAGGGGCTCTGGATTCCGTTCAGACTGTCACCCCTATCTCCGGTGGCCCGAAACCCCCCCTGAGCTTCCACCCCTGGAGTCAGGCGCGCTCACACCGACCTGCCGCCACCTTACACTGGGACTCAGACACCCGCACCCTTCCCTGGGCTCAGACACCCTCGCACTGAGCTGCCCCCTTCCCTGGGCTCAGACACCCTCACACCGATCTGCCTCCTTCCCTGGGCTCAGACACCCTCGCACTGAGCTGCCCCCTTCCCTGGGCTCAGGCACCCTCACACCGATCTGCCTCCTCCCCTGGGCTCAGACACCCTCACACTGATCTGCCTCCTTCCCTGGGCTCAGACACCCTCGCACTGAGCTGCCCCCTTCCCTGGGCTCAGACACCCGCACCCTTCCCTGGGCTCAGACACCCTCGCACTGAGCTGCCCCCTTCCCCGGGCTCAGACACCCGCACCCTTCCCTGGACTCAGATACCCTCACACTGATCTGTCCCCTTCCCTGGGCTCAGACACCCTCACACTGAACTGCCCCCTTCCCTGGGCTCAGACACCCTCATACTGAGCTGCCCCCTTCCCTGGCCTCAGACACCCTCGCACTGAGCTGCCCCCTTCCCTGGGCTCTGACACCCTCGCACTGAGCTGCCCCCTTCCCTGGGCTCAGACACCCGCACCCTTCCCTGGGCTCAGACACCCTCGCACTGAGCTGCCCCCTTCCCTGGGCTCAGACACCCTCGCCCTGAGCTGCCCCCTTCCCTGGGCTCAGACACCCGCACCCTTCCCTGGGCTCAGACACCCTCACACCGATCTGCCTCCTTCCCTGGGCTCAGACACTCTCACACTGAGCTGCCTCCTTCCCTGGGCTCAGACACCCTCACACTGAGATGCCCCCTTCTCTGGGATCAGATACCCTCACATTGAGCTGCGCACTTCACTGGACTTATACACCCTCACAATGATCTGTCCCCTTCCCTGGGCTCAGGCACCCTCATACTGAGCTGCCCCTTCCCTGGACACACACACCCTCACAATGAACTGATCCCTTCCCTGGACTCATTTACCCTCACACTGATCTGTCCCCTTCCCTGGGCTCAGACACCCTCACACGGAGCTGCCCCCTTCCCTGGACTCGGACACCCTCACGCTGAGCTGTCCTCTTCCCTGGGATCAGACACCCTCACACTGAGCTGCCCCCTTCCCTGGACTCAGACACCCTCACACTGAGCTGCCCCCTTCCTTGGGATCAGGCACCCTCGAACTGAGCTGCCTCTTTCACAGCGCACCCCCTCTGCCATCCCTGGACTCAGGCACAATTATCAAACCGCCTCTACCTTGAGCTCAGGCGCACTCACCTACCGCAACCCCGGGCCTCAGACACACGCACTCTCATATTCCCGGGCTCGGGTAGGCGCACTCACAATGAAGTGCCTCGCCCTTATCAGGTGCACTTGCTTTGCTCACACCCCTGGTACCCAGACACACACATACACACATTTACACTAAGCAACCCTCGCCGTCCCCCCACAAACTGGACTCGGCCCACTTACACGGAACGGGCACTGCCTGAAGCTAGGCCCCTCCGCCTGCCTGAGCAAAGAACTCATACCAGACAGTACCAGCGAGTGTGGGCAGCCTGACCACAGAGGGACAGTCGCCTTGACTCACAAACTGCGCCTCCCGTTCAGGTCGTAACGACAGCTCACGTAGCATAAAGTAGAAAGCAGACTTTCACATTGCGTCACGTGAACTCGCCAGGGGGCCTCTCTGTGTGTCGCTTGGAATTTCGGGTTAGTGAGGGTCTACGGTTTCAGAGAGATTGGGCGTAGTTGAATGATGAACATTTGCTGGAGACGCGGCTTCTTGGCGCTAGCGACGTTACCCATGTTCTACGAGGCATTTGGAAATACCTCACACGCGTTCATTCAGTGGGCCTGATTTACAAAAGTCTGTTTACTCTTTTATAAATCTCTGCGAATGCGTCTGCCTAGTGGGGGAGACTCATCAACAAACGCGTTGGGATGTGACGTCGCCAGAAATTAGCATATCAAGGTGAAATATACACATTTCATTAAATTGGATTTTCATAACCACCCAAATATCACAGGACGAATGGCATTTGCCTTCCATAAAATCAACACACGCACAAAACCAAGAGAGGACATTTTCTTCTGATGTTGGTTTTGAAAACGTTAAAAGGTGTGCATGTTTTAAACTCCAAGAACCAATACACATGCTGACCCTGGAACCTGCAGTACCGAAATGGGACATTTCACTTTTAGTGGTTTGTTATTTTTCATCAGGTTATAACGTGCAGCAATGAAGTGTCCGCCCTAAAAACCTGACGACTGCGGTTCGATCTTGTGGTTGCCTTTGATGCATACATTCAAAGCGGCCATTCCATTTTTCTCATTTTAGGGGGTTGTGGGGGTGCGGTGTCACGCATCCAGCGTGCGGTGAGGGTGAAGCCACAGAAAGGCGGACATCCTTGCCTTTCCCTGTCGGTGTCCCGCGTGAGGCAGCGACACCGAAGTGCATCAGCCCTGGAACACTGGGAATAAACTCATGCGCGTGACGTTGATACACGTCGCTCACCCATGACATGGCCACCCACCGTCAGCAGGGTCACAGTGAACGTGACCTGGACGCCGCTCCCCCCCAGGCCGGGTTCCGAGCAGCGGCTGCGCTATCCCCTGACAGCCTAGATGCGGGAGTGCTAACGGACCAGGAAAGCGCCGAGAAGCCGTGGTGCTCCCGTCCGCGGCTGGGGGAACCTGTTACCCCGCCCCCACTAGGGCGCAGCAGCTCAGCAACCCGCCGCACTAACATGATTAGACGCACAATGGGGCCTTTTTCACAGGCGTTTAGGCGGTGCTGGCGTCATTATTACTATTATTATTATTATTCTTCAAATTCTTATCATTGAAATAGCTATTTTTCTGAGTGTTCGAATTGTTATTCTTCTTTTTTATAACAATAACAATACTAATAATAATTGTAAAAATGACAAGTATTATTATCTTTGTCTTTGTTACTGCCTGGTAATATCAATAATAAAACCAATAATAAAGATAATACCCGTAATAGTAATAATAATTATTGCTAGTTGTTATTATTATTATTATTATTATTATCATTCAGCTCGATTTACATTATTATTAACATCAGCCCCTTGGGGGCTCGTGTGCGCTTCCTGTCCGACGCTCGGAAGCAGGGCCTCGTGCTTACCTCCGCTGCCGTGATTTCTCACGCAGGGCTCGCCCCCACCCACACATATTGTCCCCCAGACTGCGAACCTTGATTATAGGTACAGCAGATGGACGGGGTGGCTGGTAGGGGTGGGTACCTCACACAACGCGCGTGTGTGAGTCCCCCTAAAGCGTGAGCCTATTTACTCCCACTGCTGTGGGGTGAGGGGACATAGCCCCTTCCTTTTGCTCCCCGCTTCGGACATGGATGAAGTATGAACATGAGGGGAGCGGGGAATAGAGGAGCAGGGCACGAGCGGAAGATACGCAAGAAATACGCGGGAATACAATACGTCAAAGCCCCCTCCCCTTCGCCTGTACAGGGCCCTTCTGCACAGCAAGGACCGCGGACGTCCGCATTCTCCACTGTGACGTTCATTTCCACCCTGCCCTCCTTCTCTGGATCTTCTGTCTTTTTCATCACTGTTGGTGTTTCTTCTTCTGTTTCCCCATCACTGCATTCAGATGTTCTCTCTATTTCATCTGTTCCTTGATTATTCCTTTGAACTTCTCGTTTTTTCTCACCGCGCCTTCACTGTCGCCTTTTCTTCGCCTTCCTCGCCCTCCTCTCCCGCGCAGGTGTAAAATGCGGCAAAGTATCCGCCTCGCTCCTTTATTACGCTTGCAGCCAAGTGATATGCACTGATGTATTTAACATACGCCATGGATCCTTTTCACAGGTTGCGCGCAGTGCGCCATCTTGTTGCGCGCGCGCATCCCATCGCATTCGGTCTAGCGGGGCTCTTGGGGAGTCCGGCTGAAAGGTCAGCTGCTGGCACCCGTCTCCTGGGATGCCCGCGTGCACCCGGGCACTTGCACCCGTGTGGCCGTTTTCTGTAATGCCGCCCTGGTAGTTGCTTCTAAGTGCAGCTTCTCCTGCCTAAGCAGGGCAGACCCGAAGAGAGAACGCGGCTGATTCTGAAAGGGCCCGATTCATGGCATTTTTTTTACACGGTTTAAAGTGACTTTGCATTGCTGAAAAGTGACTTTGCACTGCCGACCCGATTCATAGAATTGTGCAAAGTGTATTTTAGCAGTGAAAAGTCATTTTGTACTACAAAAATAATTTGAACTGACTGCATTGCAAAAATACACTTTGTACAGTTCCATGAACAGTTCACACTTTGTGTCAGCAGTGCAAGGTCACTTTTCAGCAGTGCAAAGTCGCTTTGAACTGCGCAAAAAATTGCATGAAGCAGGCCAAAAGTGCAACATACTTACTTGTGTTGTTCCAGTAAACGTGTCACCGATTGCAGCAAAGATCTGCTGCGCTCCCCGCCTCCCCTTTTCTTCTCTTTCTCCTCCTTCCCTTACCTTCTCTTTTTCCTTTCCTTCTCTCCCCCTTCCTTCTCTTTCCCCTCCTTCACTTTTTATTCTCTTTCCCCTCCTCCCCTTTCGTTTTCTTTGCCCTCCACCTTCCCTTTTCCTTCTCTCCCCCTTCCCCTTTCCTTCTCTTCCCCTTCCCCTTTCCTTCTCTTCCACTTTCCTTCTCTTTCCCCTTTCCTTCTCTTCCCTCTTCCTTCTCTTCCCCTCCTTCCTCTTTCATTCTCTTTCCCCTCCTCCCCTTTCGTTTTCTTTGCCCCCCCTTGCTTCTGCCCCTTCCTCTCTCCTTCTCTTCCCCTCCTTTCCTTCTCTTCTCCCTTCCTTCTCTTTACCCTCCTTCCTCTTTCCTTCTCTTCCCCTTCCCCTTTCCTTCTCTTCTCCTTCCCCTTTCCTTCTCTTCTCCTTCCCCTTTCCTTCTCTTCTCCTTCCCCTTTCCTTCTCTTCTCCTTCCCCCTTCCTTCTCTTCCCCTCCTTCCTCTTTCATTCTCTTTCCCCTCCACCCCTTTTGTTTTCTTTGCCCTCCCCCCTTCCTTCTGTCCCCCCTTCACCTTTTCTTCTCGTTACCCTCCTTCCACTTTCTTTCTCTTCCCCTTCCTCTTTCCTTCTCTTTCCACTCCTTCCTCTTTCATTCTCTTTCCCCTCCACACCTTTCATTTTCTTTGCCCTCCCCCCTTCCTTCTGTTCCCCCTTCCCCCTTTCTTTTCTTCCCCTTCCACTTTCCTTCTCTTTCCCCCTTTCCTTCTCTTCCCCCTTCCTTCTCTTTCCCCTCCTTCCTCTTTCCTTTTCTTCCCCTTCCACTTTCCTTCTCTTTCCCCCTTTCCTTCTCTTCCCCCTTCCTTCTCTTTCCCCTCCTTCCTCTTTCCTTCTCTTCCCCTCCCACTTTCCTTCTCTTTCCCCCTTTCCTTCTCTTCCCCCTTCCTTCTCTTTCCCCTCCTTCCTCTTTCCTTCTCTTCCCCCTCCACTTTCCTTCTCTTTCCCCCTTTCCTTCTCTTCCCCCTTCCTTCTCTTTCCCCTCCTTCCTCTTTCCTTCTCTCCCCCTTCCTTCTCTTTCCACTCCTTCCTCTTTCATTCTCTTTCCCCTCCACCCCTTTCGTTTTCTTTGCCCTCCCCCTTCCTTCTGTTCCCCCTTCCCCTTTTCTTCTCTTCCCCTCCTTCCACTTTCTTTCTCTTCCCCTTCCTCTTTCCTTCTCTTTCCCCTCCTTTCCTTCTCTTCCCCCTTCCTTCACCCTCCTTCCTCGTCCCTTCTCTTCCTCCTTCCACTTTCCTTCTCTTTCCCCTCCTTTCGTTCTCTTCCCCCTTCCCCTGTGCTTCTCTTTCCCCATCTCCTCCTTCTCTTATCTCTCTTTTCTTCTTCTTCACTTTATTATTAATATTGTTATTATAATAATTTTGTAAACATTATTATCAGTGGTAAAACGACCAATGTCAATGGCATTACTCTTGCCACTACTCCTACAATGATATGATGATCACTCCCGTTATTACTATTTGTATTATTATAATTATTAACGTCGTTGGACAGGCCCCGTAAAGGCAAGGTTACCTTTGAGGCTCATGTTTTCATTTACTTTATGAAAACACAGGTTTGAGTATGTGGACGCACTAACAGGCATATTACTTCCAGTCCAAGCCTCTCCAGAAACAACCAAATGAAAGGCCCCCGCACCCCCGCCCCCCATTGAATCAAGGCAAACCAACTCTCATCTAAATGCTATGAAGACATCGACCAGACGATAATACAATTGCTTGTATCGGGCGGTGGTCTCCTGGGGGGGCTCCTGTGCTTTTGCTGCTGATCTGTGTAGTGTGCTGAAAGACGATACTGTGACATTTATTTAATGTGATACAGTTTGAATTCGAATTTACTTACATGCAATCATACATCAGTAATTCGATTAAGAAGTACATTTCAAGTACAGTAAAACACATTTAACAAATGTGTACAAAACGACTAATGAAAAGCAGCCCTAAAAAAGAAAATTTCACTTAAAACTATAACCACCTTGTGCCGTACCCCCTTAGCATATCACCGCTGACAGTGCCGTTCCTACATACCATGTTTTTTTTACGTGTAACCAAACACGAGGAAGTGCGGGGTGCGTAGCTACTCAGTGTGTATTGAGACAGTAGTTGCAAAAGTCTTGTGATTTAATCAAGTCAGGATCGCGTACCAGCGTACCCAGAGTTACCATATACAGGGAACCCAATCTGGGGCACCCAGTGAACACATGTTTCCCTGTCTCTTTGTTTTCCGGTAGCTGGCATATTCTACAGCACCTTGCCTCACCAGGCAGTTTCCATCTGGCCCCATGTGAGGCACGCAGAGGCAGTTGGTTTGTGCGCATTAGGAGTCGCAACCTGCGCACCTTGGGGTCCGGACACTTCACTATATACGGCTTCTAAAAGGCATGGGTCACCAGCAGCCACCAGGGCATATCCGTGTAGTGTGGTCAGATGGTCGTAATTAGTACCCCAGCCCCACCTTTCCACTCTTCTAGAAAATGCCCTCTTTAGCACCTCAAAAGGCTTTCCCCGCTCCAAATCAGGACACCAGTGCAGGGTCTCAAAGAATTCATTATTTACTTCCGTAAAGGGGCTTCTTTTTGCTGCCAGTGTTTTTCTGTAGGATCTCTCCATAAGGGCTATCAGGGGACATTTCGGGGCCAGCCCAGATTAAATGATTAGCTCAGCTCTCCTTTTCAGGGGCATACCTTTTATTGACACGAGTCCCAGTTCTAATAGCAGGTACTCTGCATAATCTCTACCCACTTACATCTCCGAACTGTAAAAGATGCCATCAAACGCCGGCAGACTTTTATCATGTCGCATGGCTCTGCCCCCGAGTACAGCCCCAATGGTCGAAAATTGCTGAAGTGATGTCATCCATGACGGATACGCGTATCCCACTCAACCCCGAGATCCGGATGTTGGCCCTGGTCGAGACTGGCACCGGAAGCGAGAAACGTCTCATAAGCATGGCAGTTGCGACAGCCAAGTCGCTTGTGGCACGTGGTTGGGGGTCTAACAGCCCACCCCCATTTGAACACTGGCTTAATCTCATGTCATGCTGTGAACAGAGGGAAACACACTACAATATGACACTCCCGCTGACCAGCAGACCCAAGCACTACTGGGTCACTTTCAGGAGCTACATGGCCAGGGAGGCAGAACCCGGTACCGACCCCGGTACGTAGATCCCAAACCGGCAACGACTAATGTCTGCCCCCCTCAGACGGCACTCTTCTCCCCGCCGAAAATTGTAATGATTGAACTCTAACAAAAGCTCCAGGGAGCAGAATTGTCAAGGTCCACACGCCTACAGTCAACGGCCTGTTGTCAATGATGTTATGCACTGTATAAAGAGAGTTGTAAAAGTGTGCATGCTAAGGACATCTGTAAGTAATGGAAGAAGTGGGGGGGGGGACGGGGGGGGTTGGTAGGGGCACTAAGGCCCCTGTCAATGTTATTGCAAAGTTGTTGTACATGCACAAATTAATAAAAATACAGTTTGAAAAAGGAAAATAGCAGGTACCACATAGAAGTGGATTGGGGCAGCCGCATAACGCTGCGATAATATTATCACTCCATTCTCTTAAGCCAACTTAGATCCCTGAATGCGAGAGCCTCCCGTCCATATAGAATCGCGGGGCAAAACCGCTGTTTGTATAGCAGGAGTATCCCAGTCAATGAGTAACCTGCGTGTTGCCCCGCAAATCTACGGACCAATGAGGTATAATCTGCTTGGCTTTCCTGATCTTGGCCTCTGTGATGAGCTTGTATTGGGAGCCATTGGTTATCGCAAGCCCCAGATATCTGTATGTGTCTGTGTATTCTATCAACCCCAATCCCATTTTCATTACTGGTTTATTGACCTTTTTTGAAGAGACCAACATAACCTTGGTCTTTCCCAGGCTGATTGACAGTTCATTGGCCTCTGCATACCTGCTCACTACGTTCAACTGCGCCTTCATGCCCAAAAGGTTTGGTGGGACAGGACCAGGTCATCCGCATACAACATTGCGGTTACAGGTGCAGTTCCTACTTTTGGGGGACACATAACTTCAATTGCTAACTGGTTTAGCATATTTGCAACAAACAAGTTAAAAAGCAAGGGGGTCAATGTGCACCCCTGCCGAACACCTTTGTTTATTTCATAACAGAGTGCGATTGACCATGTCAAATGCTGCACGGAAACCAACGAATGTGATACACAGCACCGGATTTCCCGCCCACTTGGCACAGACTGGCATTCTAATGTTATGAGTGGCATTCCACCCAGGGCGGAATCCTGTCTGGAATGGGTGCAAAATACCTTGCTTATCAGCCCAATCTTGAAGCACGTCCAGAACACAGGATGCAAACACCTTGCCGGAGACGTCAAGGAGGGATAATACTCTATAATTTTCTGGAGCTAACCAATTTCCTGCTTTGTAGGCAGGGATCAGTATTGCCAACTTCCAGGACTCGGGTATACGTTGATATAATAGGACTGATATTATATATATCTATGCCGGCATGTACAGTATTTAAAGGTATTGAAATAATATTATATATATAATGATTAGTACTTATGACCGAGTAGAGCAATGGGCCAGGCATAGAAGCAAATCTGTGGCAGGAGGTTTGCGGGCTTGTCTACAGCACGTGGGCCGGATTTACACACGTTTTTACATGGGAAAGTCCCTTTGAAAATATTTTTGTAAATGAGACCGATAGCATTTCCCAGGAACTACCCCCGGGCGGAGGGGGGGGGGCACTCCTTTCGAGGCAGAGATGGGCGTGCTGCCGCCCCACCCTAGCCCACCTAGCAATGCGCATCCTCAGAGGTTGTCATGATGTGACCCTCTTCCTCGGAGGAGCTTACACTGCGACCCTCCATCTCCCAGGAGCGTTTACCCAACGCACATCTTCGAAGGAACGCACACTTCATCTCCCACCCACCAAAGAGCTCAAACTCCACTCCGAGGAGCTCACACTGCGTCCCTCGTGCTTTGAGGAGCTCACGCTGCACTCTCGACCTCCCAGGAGCTTTACCCTGTGAACATCCTCGAAGGAACTCACACTGCAGCTCCCACCCACCACCAATGAGCTCACACTCCACTCCGGGGAGCTCACACTGCGTCCCTCGTGTTCTGAGGACCTCAGACTGAGACCTTCTCGACCTCCCAGGAGATTTTACCCTGCGCACTGCCACAGGCCCCTGACCGTCCCACAGGGGTGGAAAGATAGAGGGCTGATGGGGATAAGGGGGGTGGGGGGTAGGCGTAGGGCATAGGCAGAGGGCCTTTCATAGTGGAATGGCGGCTGCGAGGCGGCGTCAACAATAAATGGCCCAGGCAACATGGCAACAAACAGGTGGCTGAAAAAAAAGACAATAGAAAGGTGCAAAGAAAGTCAGCAGGGGGCCGGGGAAGGGCCAGGCCCCCAGTAGCATACCAAAGGCAAGAGGGGGAATAATAAAACGTCCTACCAGGAAGGTAGCAAACACAACAGAAAGCAAACGCTCTCAGTTCGGGTAAAGCTTGCCGGAAGGAGAGGAACAGAGCTTTCCCGTTTTCCCACCCAACCCACCCTGGAAAAGAATGTAGTAAATAAGACGCTCCAAGTCGTAGGCGGCACCTGTCTAAGGAGAGGATGCCGATTGGGATGAGACAAAGGAACCAGCCAATAATAGAGGCAAAAGTCTGGCTTGCATGAACACAAAGAAAAGGATTTGCCGGCAGAGCTCGAAGAACGGTGGAAAGACCACTACCACTAGCACAGAGCATGAAGGAGCTCTGTAGATCAATCTGCTGGGGCAAGGCATCACTCACCTTGGACACAGTGTGCTCAGAAGCACAGCTGTTTTTTTAATCTTGTGGTTATTATTGCTGTAAATAATAATAAAAGGCTACGGGTAACAATCTTATCCCACTCCACACAGAATAGTATGCAGTTTTTGTTACTAGTTAGGGGTATGAAAGAGAGCATGGGTTCCTTAGTGCCTATCTTACTTAGCCTAATATTCGACAGAGCTCACACCACAGCTACCACCTGTCAAAGTGCTCAGAATCCGAGGAGCTGCCTCCCTCGTGCTCTGATGAGCTCACAATGCACCCTCGCCTCCCGGGAGTTTTACTCTCTGCGCATCCTTGAAGAAACTCACACTGCAACTCCCACTCACCATCAAGAAGCTCCCACTCCTGTACGAGGAGCTCAGACTGCGTCCCTCGTGTTCTGAGGAGCTCAGACTGCGACCCTCTCGACCTCCCAGGAGATTTTACCCCACACACATATTTGAATTAACTCACACCACAGCTACCACCTATCAAAGAGCTCAGATTCCGAGGAGCTCACATTGTCACCCTCCTCTCAGAAGGTTTTGGGCAGCGCTCACCCTCAAAGCAGCGCTCAGACTGCGGTGCTCATCTTCCGATGAACTCCCAGCAGATCGCTTCTCCCTAAGGAGTTTACAGTGCGCTGAATATAACCTATTCTATGTCCACAGAGCCGTGACACAGAGCCCACTCTTTTCACAACCTCAAAATGCTACAATTTCTGTGTGAAATGTTTCCTGTTGAACTGGATGGACCCTAGCAGGCCCATAAGACTGGGGGTCTCCAAACAGCCCTTTAAGATGAGTAGCAGCACCCTCGAGATAGATGGGGCTGCAGATTCGTACTCTTGCTCCAAATCAATAATGACAACTCAATAGTTTGGCAAAGAGTCTGTTTAATGACAAGAACAAAAACAGGGAGTTCAATGAACATCAGCAACCGCTCGATCTTCCATCTCGCTTAAAACTCCGCTTAATTTAATAAAAAAACAGCATTTATATCAAAAACTCACCATCACTGATGCACTAACATGCATCGTAATTGGTTATAGGAAGGTAAATAACATAGGTACTATAACTGTATGTGGTAACAGGGAGGGGGGATTGGATAATCAATGTCAGGTGGGGCAACAAAGCCATTTCTTCAGAATGGCCACTATAAATGTCACTAAAAATATGACGTCTCATTGTTTCTACTAACTATAGGACCCTAGATTACACGGTCCACTCTGATTGGGTTGGCATCAACCCACCTCATACTTTTCCACTTGCGCTTAGCAGCATTCAAATAACCAGCCAGGTGCAGGGAGTTAGTCTGCATCCCAGCTTCCCTCCAATTATGTTACAATCATTCATCACCTCAGTGGTTATGTGTCAGTTACTTCTATGTAGTTTGGCCTCGTGTCTGCTTCTTGGTCTGAGAAAGTTAAGGAGTATGGGTATGGCAGGGATCCATGCGTAGGTGTGAAAGTCTCATCCCTTCCTACCCGTCTTGCCATGTGATCAGGACACCGTGAAATGTACCTCTTCTTCATGCAATTTCGTGTATTTTATTTAATTCTGCCAGTCGTCGATCATCTGTGGCTTATCTTGACCTTTCTGAACAGGATACTCTGTTCTTTTTCTCTTTAATTGGCCTATTCCAGCCCGATACAACCTTGGCGTCTTGGCATGGTTACCTTCAGCTGAGATTCACTCCGTCTTAATTCTCGATTTGTTTGCTGCAGCACTCTCCTCTTGAGACCTTTAGTAACCTTTGTTCAATCCTGCTCATGTGCGTAGTGGATTTAAACTCATCAATAAAGTTCTTTTGAGGTACATATACATGTATAGTTGGTGCTTGCCGCAATCTATTTTGTAATAGGCATGCGCAAGCTTAATGATATATTTGCTTCTTGCGGTTTCTTGCATCTGTACACATTTAAACTAACTGAATATCTTCATCGCGCATATGGCATATGTTTCTTCATTTTGTTCATCAATTTCTTCATCTTAGGCTCGAGATGTCACTTATCCATGATATTTAGTTTCCTTGTCAGTATTCTTAGGTCATTATATCTTCTATATGTGCGTCAGTGCGATTTCTCATGACGTCACCATTCGTCTTCCTTTAGCATCTTCTTGGCTTCTTTGGGTATTACATTCTGACACGTGTCATTTTGTCTTGCCTGTAGATATGGCTTTCTCAATGGGTACCTTACTGTCCAGGTTTTCTTAGGTATTGGTACTTCAATGGGTGCTGTTACTCTGATAGGCACTGGGCATAGCCCAGCTGCGGCTCTCTGCTGGTTTATCTGCTCAACATACATCACATATTTTGGCGTGAACATACCTGGTACTTCAAAGGGGGTGGCTGGAGTGGGGATGACACTCGGCACTTCCTCTTCACTCCCCCCTCTGGGCGATTCATCGACCACTCTCACTTCTTTCTTTGCACTCACTTTTCTGTCATCGTCTGGATCTCGACATCTAAGTCTGCAGAAATGTTCCTCTGGTGCCCATGGGCCTCATTATGAGGTAGGAAGTAGCCATGTCGCTGTTAGCACCATGGCTACCCCCTTACTGCATTCCGGGTCCGGATCCCTAAATAGGGACTTACCGGGTCATTCCAACCTTGGAGGACCCGGTAAGTCCCCATTCCGGGAACCATTCCCCATTCCCATTCGAGCCCCCATAGGGCTCAATGGGAATGGGGATGGAGCTAATAACAGTACCGCAATTTGCGGTACCGTTATTAGCTCTGACGTCCCTTAACGGGTCCCTTCCATAACGCCTGGTAAAACCAGGCGTTAAGGAAGGGACCCGCTAAGGGACCTCGGAATAGGGTGGTAAGGGATTACCGGCACCAGTGTCCTTACCGGTGCTGGTAATCCCTGACCACCTACCTCGTAATGAGGCCCTATATCTTTATGACTCCCTTAAAAAATCCTGCTGTTCTTACGTGCTCATCTTTGTTCCATGTTATTAGTTGACATTCTCCACTTGGATTGCAATAGATCCCTTTTCCCACTTATTTTCTATGTTTCTTTGGATACCGAAACTTTGTTCCTTCTGGTGCATAAATGCTGGCCTTCACAAAGACTCTTATTTCTTCATCAGTCAGGTCTTTGGGCTTCCATCCTGACTCGACAGCAATCATGATTTTCATCCCTATGGCCTTTTTTGCAGTTTTCTGGCACTGAGAGATGATTAGCTTGATTATGCAGAATCCAAGCAATATCATCACCAACAGGGCTCCGAAGAACTTGAATGCATCTGCCATCCATTGTGGAACCCATAAAAACAGTGATCCAAACCAACTGTCATCATCAACTTCGTCAACTTCATCTATCATCTGGTTCTGTAGTTTTGTCAGCATACCTATGGCTTCTGTTAAGGTTCAATGTTCGTCATCGTCTGATGGTGTAAATGTGCAACATGATTGTCCGATTTTTGCACAAACACCTCCATCCATAGCTGTGATCATGTCTAGGACGTATCTGTTCTGGAGTATCATTAGTTGAATTGCTCTTAACTCTTCTTTGATTGCATTAAATCCCTTTATGGTTGTGTTGATGGTCTGCAGTAACTCCCATCTGGTTATCTGCAACCATTTAGTATTTGCTCCAACCTGAATTCCCGGCATCAAGGTGAATACTGAAGAAGTCTGACTGAACAGCCTATGCTCATATGGGATAGCATCAAAGGCTTCTATCGATTTGGCAGAGAAGTAGTTTTCTCTTTTCATCGTGGTTATCAGTTCCACAGATCTCTTCTTCCTCAGGTGAGCATCTGCTTTCGGGAAACTGTCAATATTCAGATCACTTTTTGGAATCACCAACACTGGAACGTGGACATTCAACAATGTACATATACCTCCCCAATTCTTCGGCAATCTGATATATGCTCTGGATCCACACGCCCAATAATGATCCATGATCACTGCAGTACCATGCACCATTCCTGGAACATCAAAGACTCAACCACAATTATGATTCTCTCCCATTTTTCTTGTGCCATTATTTCTGAAGCAGAATTTTGGACTCTCCAAAGGCACTATCTTCAAGGGTCCTCCTCTGTCCTCAACCCATGTCAATTGTTTAGCAAGCTTTGCCCATAATGGCTTGCATCCATTTTGCACTGGGTCAATGGTAGCCTGGTAACGCCCATTCACTACCCATGCTCTGCAGATCACTACTCCTTTCTCCCATCCGTCTGGTGAAAGCACTGTTCCCCAGATTTGCATTTGACCTCTTTTCTTCCATCTTTGAGCTTCTTGTGGAGTTTTTCCTGCAGTCTTCAATTTCTTGTTTACTTCTCTTCTGATCTCTACTCCTTTAACTCCAGGTTTTTCTTATCTGATCACCACATTCTTTGTTTCGGCATTGTTTCTTGTCTTTATGTCTTGAACATAAACATCTTCATCTGGATTTGTCTTCTCAGTTGCCCATTTGAGTTAAGCATCACTTTTCATGAACTGACCGCTGGTCTTGCACACTGCTATATGTGATAGACAGTGTGCTGTCTGCACATCTATTTCAACAGTTACAAAGATTTTTGACTTTCCCATGCTGTATGGTAGAAGTGCACACACAAAGCATTCTTTCTCTGAGGTTCGTCTTTCAACTTCCTTCATATGTTGGTACCATATGTTATTTCCCAAGTGTGCTGTGCTGCCCAGGAAATCGTTCAATACGTTATTGTCTTCTTGTGTGCTTCTTCTAATTCTTAAGGTCTTTTTGCTATAACCACATCCTTAAACACATCCGTATAACTTCTTCTTGCTGGAGGATTCTCAGGTATTCCCATCAATGATCTGGGCTTGTCCTCATTTATTATTCTTGTAGGAGTTTGCGCAATTCGCTTCATCCTTTCAACATACCAATCAGGCATAAAATGTCTCTTATAATTTCTGTTTTTGTCTTCTCTCCAGGCACTGCCCTGATATCATGTCTCGCAGGATCAGGTGTGCTTGTAGGTGTTGTCTCTATTTGCATATTCTCTGAAGCCTTTTTTCTCTTTAAAAGTTCAGCTTTCTCCATTTGTCTCTCAACTTCTCCTGGTGTGGAACTTCTCAACGTTGTTTGTCCAAGCTTCCCACATTTTCTGGAATGTGATTCTGAACTTATTGACACTAGACCAGGTGTATATGTACTTATTATCTGTGTACGTGTAGCCTTCATCAACCCTTTCTCAGGTTTACTTTGCCGACCCTGTCTCCAGCGTTTCAATTAATTCGCTACCACAAGTGTGGTGCGTGTGTCATTATTTATCACATCCATCTCAAGTTCAGTCACTCTATCATTCTTTCTAGGAAATTGAATGACACTGGAATGACTATGTAAGTTCTCGGTACCTTTGTAGGTTTCATGCATACATCATTAGGCGGGTGCACAGGAACCTGAATGCTTTGTGTAACCATGAAAAACGCAGTTCTAATCGTCAATGACAGTGATATGATAATGAATACTATGCATGTGTAGATGATGCATTTGTAGGTTAATTTACAGCATTTGTGCCTGGGCCAATATGAATGTCAACGTTACTTTTCTGGTTTCCCATCTTGATCATCTAAAGAAACAAAACGAATTCTTTAATACATGCTAAACATAGCCACTTCATCTGGATTCTGCTGCTTCTGCTTGCAGGTCACAAATGCTGGACTGATTATCCTCTTTGTCCAAATAATAGACTGTCTCTTGTCTCTAGAAACAGTTCTTTTTCTATAAATTAAAGTTCCAAATGAGGCAATGAATTCAGCAAATCCTAATTTGCATGTTCCATGTAAACCAATTCTTCCCAATCAATGCCTCTAATCTGTTTCATTCCAGACGACATGTTGGCTTTTTGTCAGAATAAACAAAAGTGAAGCCCTTGACAACATCTTCACGATCTGTCCCTCAAAGGAAAGTTTACACTTTTCTGTGATTCTGATGCTGACTGGAAAGTTCAACCTGCATCATGATTCCCTGCAAGAGCATACTCAGATGTATAGTGTTTGCTGAGTCTCTGATGAAAGTGAGGACATCAACATTGGCACGTTTCCCTTAATTTTCGAATTTTTGAATTAACATTGGCATGTTTCCCCACAAGTTCTGGAAAGTCCTCAATTAAGCGGAAACATATGTTACTGGCTAGTCTGCTATTCTCCTGTGACAGGGGCGTTTGTCTTGTCCTCGCTGTACTCCGGGAGCAAAAGAAACTGCTCTGCAATCACTGTGAGCAGCCTCCTTATTGTCTTTTCGTTTTCAGGATCTTGAAGAAACTCTGTTATGTTCATGAGCCTTTCCACCAACGACGGGTATGACCTCAATACTGACTCGAAATAGATCAGAATGTCTTTGGTGAGGTCACGATTGCATGACACCATAAGTAAGTCCAAACAGGGATTCTGTGTTGAAAGAATCAGGATACTGTATTCTCTTCCAATTGAAGTATCCTCTATCAAAACATGGCATTTCTCTTCTTATCAAGGCTTCAGTGTGCCTCAGTCCAAAGTTCAAAGTCACCAAGCTATTTTGCGGCTTATACACGCAATTCTTCTTCTTCACCCTGCAACTAGGATGCACAGAGTGTCCGTGTTAATATGTCCTTTTTCCCTTATTTTGGTCAAAGGAAGTGTCCAAAACTAAGCCACAACTTTGCACAAAAATTCTTTGTCTTTGCTTTGCTGGTCATGCGTCCTTCTTCCTCGGATTGTATCTCATCTGCACGTGCTGTGGTTCTTCCCCGTTGTCTCTAGTCTCTACGCGTTGGGGTGCAGGCAATGGGTGTTCTCCGATGTATGGCTTGAAGTCACCCAGAAAGATCCAGGCTCTTCTTCACTGTAGCTTCATTGCAGATGGTGTGAAGTCCTCCAGTCTAAAGGGGCCGTTGAACATTGGCTTGTCCCACTTTTTTCTCGTGTAATTTCTCAACAGGACCGTGTCCCCAGGGAATATTGGAGGAACACGTAATTCTGGAACTTCGTCTGTTGTAGCATCTCCTTCTGTGTTCTGAACTGCCCCACACCCTTCTTCTCGCTGTAGCTGTCCTGAAATTACAGTAAGACAAGATGTCATGCAATTAAAGTAATTTTGCATTTTTGATCCTAACACTTTTCCTGTTAGCTGAGCATCACATCTAACTCTATTTCAGGGAGGTAATGGCATGTGCATCCTTCTGCCCATCACGATTACGTACAGCGTGAGATGATAGTCAGAACCAGGCTGGTTTCTGAGAGCATACAGTGCCAGTGGAAGACAGTGTAGCCATCCCTTCTTCAGAGTAAGCTTCAACTTGGCTATCCTTTCCTTTAATAAGCCGCTGAGCTTCTCACATATGCCATTCCCTTGAGGATGATACGCCGAAGAAAACTTGTGCTTTATACCAAGCAACAAGCTAATCTATTCAAATACTGCATTAGCAACATGAGGACCATTGTCTGACCTCATGACTTTACACACTCCCCATCTGGGAAACACCTCGCTCACCAGGAATTTGGCCGCACAGGTAGAGTCTGGGTGTGTACATGGACCTGCTTCTATCCATCTAGAGCAGGGGTTCACAACTGATTTTGACAGAGGGCCGAAAGTACCTTACATGAGGGCTATAGTGGGCCGAAAAGTAAAAGTGGGCAGGGCGGTAGGCGGGACGTGGCAGGAGGCTTTTTCAACCCCCAATTTGTATTAAACACATGGAAAAATAATATGTTTTTGAGGGGTAACGATTTTTATTGCATTTCAAACTTACATTTTGTACTACACCTTTTCCATTGTTATCATTTATTTCGATTTAGTTATTGTATATCATCTGTTTAATTAAATTATATATATTTTATTGACCCTTGATTGGACATTCCGTTATTTTGGACTGCTATCGTTTGCTGTTTGGGTTGCCCAAGAGGAGTATGGCCTTCGTTGAGTCAGGTTTCCTCAAAAAACTGTGCCTGTTTAAGCTTTATTATTGGGTTCACTCTTGGAGTGCAACACTATGCCCCATGGCTCCCACCCCCAACCAAACACTATGCCCCATGGCCCCCTCATCCCCAACCAAACACTATGCCCCATGGCCCCCTGACCCACAACCAAACACTATGCCCCATTGTCCCTCACCCCCAACCAAACACAATGCCCCATGTCCCTCACCCCCAACCAAACACTATGCCCCATGTCCCTCACCCCCAACCTGAAAGGGGCCCCTAGGGGACCCTGACGTCTATGGAAACAAGGCGAGTCACCACACACAAGAGATACGCCAGACACAAGGTTGTATTCCCAAAGCTAGGGTTTATTGCAAAGCAAAAGTCTCATTTGGCCAACTCGGTCTCACGCCACCCGACGTGTAGACCTCGAGGGACGCAAGAGAGTGAATTACGTACATCAGTTACATATATACAAAATGCATATTAAACAATCAGCTATGACATGTTTAACACCCCCCTTTTATTGGGTTTCTTTGAACTTGGTGTGATGATGGACATCTCCGACAACTATGACACCTTCAAACATCTATTCTAGTAACAATTTGCAATTTGTGAGTGCGAAGGCATCTCTCAGTTGTTGAATAGAACACAGCGCTTCTGTTCTTGGAAGCGAGCTACATACGGGGGGCGGGAGAGTTGCATTCCGGACCTTGCTATCTATTAGTTGCTATTCGTGTCCTGGGAGCCGACACGCTCTAACGGGCTCAGCAAAGGGGGGCCGTAAGAAAAGCATAATTCAAGCCTTTAGTGGTATTATTCTAACATATTCTACCATATAACGAGACTGGCTGGCAGCTGCAAAATGATTAAATGCCCTGTAGCTCTGCTTCAAGGCTACATTCGGGAGGGAGCCAGGCATTCTTCCTGGCGCTGCCTACGTTTGTGTTTCAACAAACTCTTGTTATCCTCTCGGCCCTGCGGCCTTGTCCTTTGCACATACAGACAACAATGTTTTACAGTCGAGCAGTGTAAGCGGAAAATATACTGTGAAGCAATAGGAACAGAAAGCAATGAGCAATAGTTAGAAAACAAAATGGCGATTCTTGTTACATCAAAATGGCCGTTCATTGGCAAACTCGAAAACCTATGTTCTGTCATATCGTGCATGAGACGGTTGGCCCACGGCCACCAAAATACGTTTGCGGTAACAAAGTAGAGTTATCCATTTTTCTAGACTGACAAACCCTTCTTTGGCCGTATACCAAACGTCTCATCTATTTATTGAAACCTCCTCTAGTGATGATGAGTCTGAAGTACTTATGTATGAATTTTGCATGCTATCGTAGACATCATCGTCTTCATCAATATCTATTGCCATCAACTCTTTTACTGCTCTCATCTCATTTGGGTCTGGGTCAGTTCGATCATGAGGTTGTTTTTTCTTTGTCATCATATGCATACATCCTTCCGTACATCCCTCAGTTACCTCAGCGCAAACTATGGGTAGACAATGTATACAACAACAGGACGTTAGGAATATTCCAAACACCACTACTAATATTGACATCAACTTCCATCCCCAAGACCGTAGTATTCCCCAAAACCAAGATCCTATTCCCCAGCTCCCTTCTCCAGTAGGGAGTTCAGAGCTTAGGACGTGCATTTTCTTTATTGCTTCAAAGATCGTGGGGGGATAGTCATCGACATAAACGCAACACGCTGATCCCACTATTTTACAAATTCCCCCACGATCAACCAGGATCACATCGAGAGCCATTCTATTTTGCAGTGTCATTAACCTGATTCCTCTTTCTTCCAACATCATGTTAAATAGTATATCTGTTGTTGTGTTTATTGTATTTTTTAGGATTCTGGACAGTTGCCTTATATCATCAGAGTTCACTGTCTGCCCTAAGAATGGAATGAATGATTTTGCTACATCAGTTGCTATTAAAACACCCTCGTCAGTCCTTTTGACTCTGGTTCTGGATAATCTGGCCATGGCTGCTGTTTCTAAGAGGAATACTCCTGGGAACAGTAGCCCTAGGTAACATGTACCTCCCCATTTTCTGGGCAACCAAGGATATGCTTTCTCTCCACATATAAAATAAACTGGATCACCTACATATACTGGTTCTATTTCCCATTTTAATACCACCGTATTCATGCAACCAGTATATGTTCAGACTGAAAAAGAGCCTTTCTTTTTTAGACAAAAAGGGACAGTTCTTGGGCTATAATTCACTGTGTAAAATGGGGGAATTGCATCTTTGTCCCCTTCTGTTCTTACAGGAAACGTCATTACAGATGTTCTTCTGGTGGGGACAATCTATCTCGTCTATTTTGTCGTGTTATCTTTCGTGTACTTTTCCTCGTGGGCTCTGGGGCTATTACTTGTGCTTTATGGAAAATGGAACAACCCACAGGCTTCATTATTATCTCCTCAAACTCATTCATGTTGGTTCTGTCTAATTGACCCGTATTACTCTCATTCCATTTACCATAGAACATTGCACCTAAAGATGCACTACATGCAGAATTTAATGGTAGTGGCTGCACATACCACCCTATTCCTTTCCCAGCATGCTGTGGTAAATGGGCACATACCCAGCAATTTGTTTTCTTCAGAATTGCATGTGTCATGTTCATGATCAATAGCAAAGTATTATTTCCAAAACCTTCCCTGTGTCTTTCTTCCATTGGGGGCAGGCTATAAGTGATCACCTGAACCGGGCTTTCAGTAGTGGATATATAAATTATTGGTAAAAACATTTCTAATGGGTGTATTGTTTCCACCCACCATAATATTAGGGCTGTCGATATTGGTGCTACCACGCTCATAAAGCACATTATTATTGTCAGTGCCAGCATACAATTCGTTTTACCATGCATTTTTCTTAAGCTTACAGTCTTTATAATTGACTCATTTTCAGTGGTGGTGGTGCAGGAGGAGGCTAAAACCAGTCCCGGCATGTTTCTCGTCGTCCTTCTTTCTTATCACAGTTCGTTGTGGATATCTCTCTTCGTCACTCTTGCTCCGATGTTAATAAGTTCAATGGAATTGTCACAGTTCAGTTCTGCCTGTCCTTTTTTAGCCCGGATTCGATTATTCGTTTTTAGGCAATATCACTTGTCCTTCCTTATTCTACTCAGAGGACCTTTTATCAGTTATCTTATCGCCTTAATATCATGTGCGCCCAGCTTGTCCGCTCTGGTTCAGGACACATGTACTTTTAATCAGTTATCTCACTTGCCATAGTACCATGTGCGCCCAGTTTGTCCGTTCTGGTTCAGGACACATGTACTTTTTATGATCGCACCGAGGAGCCGCTAGTCTTGAATTGTCTGACTTGCACAATTCTCACGCTTCTTTCCTCTACACCTCTGGTTCCTTCTCCGTCCATGAGCTGAACCAGAGGTTGACATAAACACCAAAAAGAACTGCAGATCACTTTGTCTTCCGAGGCCGCAAGTTGTATCGCCTTGCTCCTGGTATCGTATGATCCGTGAACAGTGCCAGTGCACTTCCAGATTCAGGCCCAAAGTCAGCCTGTGGCACTACTGCAGGTGGTGGTGTGCGCTGTGCCAATGATGCAGATCCGTTCTTTGGCGTGCTGGTAAGTGCTGGTGGGCGCCAAAGGGGTACATTTGTTTTTATTTATTTATGCTGGTATTTGCAAGGCAGTTTTCGTGTTGGCCAGCAGTGATGTCGATTTTGCTGGGCAACGTTGGGGCACTCTTTGCCCTTCCCCCTCTTTGGCAATCGTCTCAGGCTTTGTTTCGAGTTTCACTTCTGGTTTTGGCAGATCAGGTGGCTGCTTACTGGCAACAGTTTCTTTCGTTTCTGGGACCGCTGTCTCTTTCCGGTCATCAGTGTCAGGCAAGTATTTGAGTGCAGTTGGAATCTTCTTGGCATGGATGGCATGGGTCCACAACTTCCTTCCATCCACCCGCAATTGCCGTCTGCGTCGCCAAGAGTACTTGAAAGGGCCCGCGCCACCTGGGTGCTAATGATGACTTTCTTTCAAAATTCTTTAGCAGCACCCAGTCTCCTGGCTCCAGCACGTGCCCCGGACCGGTGTATCTCACTGGTAATGCCTCCTGCACCTGCTGATCAATCAAACGCAATTTCTGCATTAAAAGGCCACAATAAGTACTAAGCACAGGATGTTCTATCTCGCTAAGTCGTTTTGGCTGTGGTGCGCACCATACATTTGCCGGCCTCCCCATCATGATCTCGTACGGGCAGAGCCCAGTTTTAGCCTGTACAGACATACGCATGCATAATAGTGCTATTGGTAATGCATCCACCCAACTCAACTTGCTTCCCGCACAAATCTTGCTGATCTTTGATTTAAGAATCCTGTTGTGCCTCTCCACAAGACCGGCAGAACTCGGATGCCTTTAACTATGGAATCTCTTATCAATCTGAAGACCAGCACATATCTGTAATACCACTGCGCCCACAAAATGTGGTCCATTATCAGACCATAGGACACGGGGCAAGCCAAATCTGGAAAAGTACTCCTTCAACATTACTTTTGCCGTGCTCATTGCTGTGCAGTCCTTCAAGGGATATGCCTCCACCCACTTACTGAATGCACAGATCACCACCAAGACGTATTTTAAGTTTTGGCACCTCTCCATCTCTAGGAAATCAAAATGATTTGGAGGGCGGGCCAAAACTGCCTGTTCGAGTCACTGTTACCTTCCCTACATTGTGTTGTAAACACGTGATACAGTGCTGCACCAACCTATCTGCATTCTTTTTTATGTTTACATTCTGCCAAACTGTAGAAAGGTGCTGTATTATTTTCTTCGCACAGATGTGCGTAGGGCTGTGGGCCATTGTGACCATTGCAGTCACGTATGAATGTGGCAACATCCAGTTTCTAGTTCCCTTGTCCACCCAACAACCCTCCAGATCCAACTCAGCAGATCCCTCTGCCCACCCCTGTATTTCATCGGCCGTAGCTTCGGCCTGCATTTCTTTGACAGTGGCAACTCCATTTTCTATCATACAGGGTACTTCCTCCGTCTGAACCGTCATCATTTTGGTTATTGCAATCAGTGGCAGTTTGTTTCGCAATTCTGTCTGCAAACTCGTTTCCCTCTCCTACTTTGCATGTTACCTTTTTATGTGCCTCGCATTTCACTATTGCTAGGTGCTTTGGAAACATGAGTTTATACAGCAATCGTACAATCAAAGGGCCATGTTGAATTCTGGCGCGATGTGATGTGAAAAACCCTCTCTCAGCCCAGAGTCGACCAACGTTATGAACCACTCCAAAAGCATACTGACTATCAGTATATATATTCACATTCAAATTTTCAGAAATCTTGCATGCTCTGGTTAATGCTATTATTTCTGCGGCTTGTGCTGAATTATAGGGAATTCTTTTGCTTTCTACAACGCTCTCTAGGGTAGTGATAGCATATGCGGCAGTTGTCGTGCCATCTGGTAATTTAAAACATGAGCCGTCACAAAATATCTCTCCATCTGGCTCTTTCTGTGGGATATCACTTAAATCAACTCTCCCCTTGGTTTCTTCCTCAGTGACCATTAAACAATCGTGGCAGGGTGATTCATTCTTCCCAATTTCTTTTATGGTTGGTGGCATTAATTCTGCAGGATTCAAAGCGCTACACCTCATAATTTGGACATGGAGTGCGAAGAAGATAATCTCATATCTTGTCAATCTAGCAGAGGGGAGGTGTTGCGTCTGTGTCCTATTTAATAGAAAGTCTATGGCATGTGGCACCATTAAAATTAAAGTGTGCCCCAATACCATCCCTTCCGTTTGTTTCACTGACGCAGCAGCCGCCGCGACAGATTGCAAACATCGTGGTAGTGCGCGCGCTACAGGGTCCAGCGCAGAAGAAAAATAGCCGCACGGCCTATTTCTTCCACCTTGTTCCTGTGTCAAAACCGCCAATGCACATCCTTCACTTTCACACACAAATAGTCTAAACATTTTCTCATAATTCGGCGTACCCAAAACTGGAGCCTAGCATAATGCAGTTTTCAATCCATCAAATGCTTTCTGACATTCCTCATCCCACTGCAAAGGCATAGCTGCATCCTTTTTAGTTAAATTCACCAGCAGCTTCACAATTAACGCAAAATTACCAATCCATTGTCGGCAATATGAAGCCATGCCTATTATGGCTCTGACTCCTTTTTGTGTCTTTGGAATAGGCATACAAGAAATACTTTCTATGCGTTCTGGCGTTAGTTTTCTCCCTCCTTTCGAAAGTAGGTAGCCCAAATAGGCCACCTCCTTTCGATTATATTGAAATTTCTTCAAACTAGCTTTATGGCCATGTGCCGCTAGGTGTGACAGTAGTAATACAGTGCTTTCTTTACAAATCTCCTCTGTGTCTGTAGCTTTCAATAGATCGTCTATGTATTGCAAGAGTACACAACCCACGGGTAATTCAAGCATATCAGGCTGCTCTCTTAATGCTCTACTGTAAATACTTGGACTTTCCGTGTAACCTTGCGGAATCCGCGTAAATGTAAACGATCGTCCTCCTAATGTGAATGCGAACAAATATCTGCTGTCCTTGTCCACTGGAATACTAAAGAACGCGTTTTTCAAATCTACTACACTAAAATATTCTGCTGAAACAGGTATCATTGTCAATATTGTAGTGACGTCTGGCACTAGAGGAAATTGTGGATCTACTACCTTATTCAATGCGCGCAAATCAATTATGAAACAGTATGGTACCTCATTGCCCCCTTTTTTATAAAAACGGAAGAATCAGGCTGTTGCATGTACTGCCTGTAATTTCCACGATTACCCCTAATTTCACCAAATCTGTAACAATACTTTTCAATCCTTTCTAACCTTCAGCCGAAATTCTGTATTGGGGTATTCGCGGTAGGGTAACACCATCTTTCAAAATGATCTTTACTGGCTCTATCTTTAAACATCCTACATCATTGTCATGCATTGCCCATATACTGGTAGGTACTTTACTTAGTTCCCCTGTTAACGCTTCAGACATGAATTCTGACACAGGGGCATCGTGTGGCCAAATCGTTAGGAACACTCCGTCTGCCGTGCAATGTATAACGGAACCTAGTTTTTTCAACAAGTTTAATCCCAACAAGTTCTCTCCACAATTTTCTGTTAAAAGGAAAGGACAATGTTCAGTAAATGGTCCTATGGTAACTGGGACTGGTTTGGACACTGGGTTTATGACTGGTATACCTGCGAACCCTGCGGAAATATTCTTTTGCCCTGACAGTTGTATATCCGGAACCAAGTGATGGTCTATTGAACACTTCTGTGCTCCTGTATCTACAAGAAAGCGGTGCTCCTCATTCCGACTCTCATTTCTACGTAGGGTCCTCTCTGATTCACGGGCATAGACACTGGTTCCAACCCCTCTCCTGGCTATCCTATTGGGGAAATAACACATCGTCCGATGTGTAATCATTACTATTACTGTAATATGTGTTTGGCTGTGTATCGAAAACGTTCCCACTCTTTCCTCTATTTCCCCCACTCTGGTTTCCATATTGTTGATTTTGCTGTCCCTGACTCTGGTTTGGGGCATTTTGGTTTTGGCCTTGGTTTTGATTACCTCCGTTATTGTGATGGTGCTGCATACTATTCCTATTTGGTCCATTTGCTCCTGGCTGTCCTCTATGCTGTCTCCTCTGACCAGACCCATTTCTATTCTGTAGATGCGGACATTGCGCTCGCCAATGTCCGTCCTCCTTATAATACGCACACTGATTCGGTCCCACTGTTCCCCCATGCATATTTGAATTACTCCTTCCTTGCGCGTTCCCTCGCCCTCTATTATGTCCTGTTACTTGCTGCAATAGTACCTGTGTTCTCAATAGGCATTCTTTCAAGTCTGCCCCCACCTGTTTAAGCAACGATAATTCGTTCACCATCTCCTTCTGCCCCGGTGATGGTAACTGCTGCCTTTTATTATGCGACCCCTTTTTCCCCTTCCCAGGTCTCCCGATATCCCTACTCCTGTACGCAGGTGTAGTAAACATTTTGACAGGTGTAGTAAACATTTCAACATAATCATTATCTAATTCATCTCTAAGCTCAAAAAGTCTATATACATGTTCTCTCACTTCTTCATCCCTCTCCCTACAGCGTGCTAATGCATTGAAATCTAACAATCGCTGTGGTGGTAATTTCCCAATGAACTGTTTCCATTTCTCCACCAAATATTCATCCATGTATTCCAACACTACCTGTCTTTCGTTGCTTCTTCGGAAGTCATATATCGAAGCCAATGTTGTTGTCCCATCATTACCGTCTATATACATCTCTGCCTGTTGCTGCAATTCCACCTTCCTTTCTTTGCTGATTGCGCTGCAAGTTACCCTCGTGCATCCCCGTTGGTCAGTCCCGCCTCTTGCCCCCGTGGTTTCAACTTCAACCCCAGGAGGAACGGACGGTACCGAGTCTGTGTCTGTGGCGGGAGGTGCGGATGGGGCAATGGGAACAGGGAGTGTCTGTTGTGGGCCTGGTTGGCTAATAGGAAGTGTTACATGCACGGTCTGTGGCTGTGGGAGGGCTTGAGCTACCGGAGGGGGAGCTTGAGCTACGGGCGGGGTCTGGGCAATAGCTACTGACGTGTCTGGTCTTACTTCTGATCTTGGGCCTTGTTTTGTATGGGTCAATATATTTTCTATCAATTCATCTGCTATATGTAATTCCCGTTGTGGATATATCTTTTCTATATTCAACTGGTCTCGCCTACCTGCCCTTCTTAGACTCTCAGTCCACTCCTCCTCTTCTTTCTCGTCCGCTACTTCATCTTTCGATTTATGCCTGCGCGCATGCTTTGCTCTGCTTTTAAAATGGAGCATTGCTTCCTTTCTCCAGTCTTTAATGGTCTCAAATGCTGCAGGACGCGCTTTCTTTCTTATCAACACCCTTTCCAGGTTGTCTATCCTCGCTATCTCAAAACTACCATTAATCGGCCACTGATGGTCTTGTTGCTTTCTGGTTTGCCTATGCCAAGTCTCACAGAATATTATCGCACCCACTCCATACTTCACATACATCTCATACGCCTGCATTCCCCCAGGTGGTACAATTTGGCCATCTTCCAAAGATTGTCTACCACAGCGGAAAAACCCTGCTAAGGTGGACAATAGCCCAGGCATGTTTCAACCTTCCCCCTGGTTAATCAACCTTACCTAGGGTGTTTGATTTTGCAAAGTCAACTCTCAACCAATATCAGGATTCTTGTTACATCAAAATGGCCGTTCATTGGCAAACTAGAAAACCTATATTCTGTCATATCGTGCATGAGACGGTTGGCCCACGGCCACCAAAATACGTTTGCGGTCACAAAGTAGAGGTATTCATTTTTCTAGACTGACAAACCAAACACTATGCCCCATGTCCCTCACCCCCAACCAAACACTATGCCCCATGGCCCCCACCCCCAACCAAACAATATGCCCCATGTCCCTCACTCCCAACCAAACACTATGCCCCATACCCATGTCCCTCACCCCCAACCAAACACTATGCCCCATACCCATGTCCCTCACCCCCCAACCAAACACTATGCCCCATGGCCCCCTCACCCTCAACCAAACACTATGCCCCCTGGCTCCCACCCCACACCAAACACTATGCCCCATGGCCCCCACGCCTCAAGCAAACACTATGCCCCTTGGCCCCACGCCTCAAGCAAACACTATGCCCCATGGTCCCCTCACCCCCAACCAAACACTATGCCCCATGTCCCTCACCCCCAACCAAACACTATGCCCCATGTCCCTCACCCCCAACCAAACACTATGCTCCAGGGCCCCCACCCCCAACCAAACATTATGCCCCATGGCCCCCACCCTCAGCCAAACACTATGCCCCATGGCCCCCTCACCCCCAACCAAACACTATGCCCCAAACACACTCTCAAGCATGCACCCATACAGACCCGAACCCCCCACACCCCAACTCGGCACACACATTCTCAAGCATGCACCCATACAGACCCGAACCCCCCACCCCCCAACTCAGCACACACACTCTCAAGCATGCACCCATAAAGACCTGAACCCCCACCCCCCAACTCAGCACACACACCCTCAAGCATGCACCCATACAGACCCAAACCCCCCCACCCCCAACTCAGCACACACATTGTCAAGCATGCATCCATACAGACCCGAACCCCACACACCCCAACTCAGCACACACATGCTCAAGCATGCACCCATACAAACCCGAACCCCCCACCCTCCAACTCAGTACACACACTCTCAAGCATGCAGCCATACAGACCCGAACCTCCACCCCCCCAACCCAGTACACACACTCTCAATCATGCACCCATACAGACCCGAACCCCCCACACCCTAACTCAGCACACACATGCTCAAGCATGCACCCATACAAACCCGAACCCCCACCCTCCAACTCAGCACACACACTCTCAAGCATGCACCCATACAGACCCGAACCCAAACTCCCACCCCCCAACTCAGCACACACCCTCAAGCATGCACCCATACAGACCCGAACCCCCCACCCCCAACTCAGCACACACATTCTCAAGCATGCACCCATACAGACCCGAACACCCCCACCCCCCAACTCAGCACACACATTCTCAAGCATGCACCCATACAAACCCGAACCCCCCACCCCCCAACTCAGCACACACACTCTCAAGCATGCACCCATACAGATCCGAACCCCCACCCCCCAACTCAGCACACACACCCTCAAGCATGCACCCATACAGACCCGAACCCCCCGACCCCCAACTCAGCACACACATTCTCAAGCATGCACCCATACAGACCCAAACCTCCCAACTCAGCACACACACTCTGAAGCATGCACCCATGCATGCATCTCAACATACACAACACAAACACTCAAAAACAAACATTCATGCACATCCGACACCCCCCACCCCCCACCCCCATCTCAACATACACAACACAAACACTCAAAAACAAACATTCATACACATCCGATTCCCCCCGCCCCCCCATCTCAACATACACAACACAAACACTCAAAAACAAACATTCATACACATCCGACACCCCCTACCCCCATCTCAACATACACTCAAAAACAAACATTCATACACATCCGACACCCCCCACCCCCATCTCAACATACACAACACAAACAATCAAAAACAAATTCATACACATCCGACATCCCCCACCCCCATCTTAACATACACAACACAAACATTCATACACATCCGATACCCCCCACCCCCCCATCTCAACATACACAACACAAACACTCAAAAACAAACATTCATACATATCCGACACCCCCCAACCCCATCTCAACATACACAACACAAACACTCAAAAAACAAACATTCATACACATCCGACACCCTCCATCCCCCATCTCAACATACACAAAACAAACACTCAAAAACAAACATTCATACACATCCGACACCCTCCATCCCCCATCTCAACATACACAACACAAACATACAGCAGAACAGATCCGACACACAAGCACACAGACCACTTACCGGAGACATGCTGGAAGGCAGGTAAGCAGGAACGCTGGCGAGGTCTCTGACACTACGGCTGGCGTGGGCGTGGCAAGGCTGAAATGCCTTCCGGCATCAAGCCTTATGGACCACGCCAGCCGTAGTGCTGGCACTCCATTGGTGCAGCACACACGCACTACGTGGCTCATAGGAACGACGTGGTGCGTGTGTGGTGAGCCAATGATGGCCAGTGTTTTGTCCGGCCCGGAAGACAACAAAGACTTTCCTAATCGTGGGCGGCCGATGCTGCTTGCGGGCCGCCCTCCTTTATTAGGAAAGTCTTTGTGCCTCGCGGGTCGGAAATAACAGCATGGTGGGCCGCAACTGGCCCGTGGGCCGTATGTTGTTCTCCCATGAGCTAGAGAATGGACACACCACAACAATTAGATACCTGTACCCATTACATACTTGAATTAAATCGACATAATCGATATGCAAGTGCTGAAAAGGCTAAATTAGGCCTTGGGATAACTCCTCTAATCACACGTAGTGTATGCCCAGCCGTGATTATACAGTTTACCATAAAAAATGCAACATGTTCTGCCAAGTTCGGTATGAACCAGTCTTCGGCAATTGTTGCTGCTAGATTTTCCTTTGTCATGTGCACTGTGTAGTGGAACTGTTCCAGTGCTATATTTAATAAGGCTATAAGCATCACCGGTATAGCAGTGCTGTCTTGTTGCCACAAGTTCTCCAAGGGGTTTAAAGAACACCCTTGTCGCTTCCATAGGTTCTTCTCTTCCTGTGGTGCTTCTCCTTGAAGCTCTATTAACAGAATTTTTGCCATATTGTTATAGCCTTCCGGTTCACTTCGTGCAACAATCATTCTCTCATGCACATCAGTTTTATTTCCACATTCATTATTATTTCATCTTTCGTTGCCACATGCTTTGCTTCAGTGCCTGCTGCTTGATTCCCACGTGAGATAAAATCTGACCCTTTTGTGTAGGCAGTATATTTTACGACCACTATGCCCACTAGGAGTTGTAGTTCCTTAATGAGCCTGTCCAATAAGACTGCGTACTGCACTGACGCGCCGTCCACTCTGAGGTAGCCCCTCTTTTTCCAGCGTGCTAGGCCTGCAGGCACTGTTGACGACACATAGGCGGAGTCACTGTACACTGTCACGTCCTGGTCAGCATGATTCTCGAGTGCGAGTATCAACGCCAATAATTCTGCAGCTTGTGCTGAATAATGTGAGGGTAATCGTGCACTAATGAGTACTCGAAATTCTCAATTTCCCACTTGTTTCATCACAGCAGCGCCTGTGTATCTCTGTCCATCATTTTGATTGATCCTCAAAGAACCATCAATGAAGATGATTTCTCCTTCAGCTAATGCATTTTCTTTCAGTCTGGGAATCTCATCAGAAAATTCTTCATAGTTCGCACAATCATGTATCGGCTCTCCTTCAGTGACTGGCTCTGCTATAAACATAGCTGGGTTCATTATTTTGCATCAAACTATTTTAATCGTTGGATTTAATATGACCACTTCATAAGCAGAAGTTCTCTGAGATGTCATTGTCAATGTACGTTTTGGTTTCTCTAAAATGGCAAATAATGCGTGCTCGACGAATAACGTCATTGGGCATCCCATCACAATGCTTGTAGCCTTCTCTATGGCAAACACTGTGGCAACTAAACTTTGTTTGCACGGGATGTGACCCCTCATCACTGGGTCTAAATTCCCACTGTAGTATGCAAGGGACTTGTACCCCAACGTGATTTTCTGTGTGAGCACTGCTGTCATAACACTGCCATTCATGTGTGAAAACAGGTAGAATTCCTCTGCATAATTTGCAATCCCAAAAATTGGTGCCGTGCAAATGGCCTTTTTTAGTTCAACAAACCCTTCTTCCATGGTCTCGGTCCACACATTTTTCTTTCGTTGCATGTGCTTTAAGGCTTGTAACAAGGGCCTGGTATAGAAGCTGTAGTCAAAGACCCATGCCCTGACATAATTACATAATCCTAGAAAACTCTGCATTTGTTTTATCGTGTGTGGCTTGGTTGTCTTTGAAATGGCTCCTTCCATTATTCAGGCATACTCTGGCGAGCACCGGTTCCTCCCCCTCATTTAACAGAATGGGGAAACACTACTGCTCGCCCTTTATCTGAATGTCTAACTTTTAGCAGGTTCTTCCTGCCTGGTTTCACAGGACTCAATGGGCCTCATTACATGGTAGGCGGTAAAGGAATACCGGCACCGGTAAGGGCACCGGTGCCGGTAATCCCTTACCGGCCTACTACGAGGTCCCTTAGAGGGTCCCGTCCCTAACGCCTGGTTTTAGCAGGCATTATGGGAGGGACCCGTTGAGGGACTTCAGAGCTAATAACGGTACCGCAAATTGTGGTACCGTTATTAGCTCCATCCCCATTCCCATTGAGCCCTATGGGGGCTCGAATGGGAATGGGGAATTGTTCCCGGAATGGGGATTTACTGGGTCCTCCAAGGTCGGAATGTCCTGGTAAGTCCCTATTTCGGGAACACGGACCCGGAATGCAGTAAGGGGGTAGCCATGGCGCTAATCGCGCCATGGCTACCGCCTACCGTGTAATGAGGCCCAATGTTTCTTCTGATTTTGGACTGGTGTAAAACTTTAGGGTGCTCCCTTCCAGTGTGGATTGCCACTTAAAAATGGGCGGAAGGTTGATTTTCAAGAATGGCGAAGGGTTCCCATCACCAGTTTGTTCTACTACAGAGATGACAGTGATGTCTGGGACTTGATTATTCTTGAAATGGAACTCTACATTCTCAGAGCGTTCATCAATTACGTGACAGGTACCATTCATGCTTACATAATTGGTACTCATTTTTAATTTGATAGGGTGGTTAGTCTGAGTCCAGAGGACCATGTTTACACAGTCGATCAAAGGTGATAACCTCCTCAGGAGGTCGTTCCCCAGTAAACACGGTATGCCCTCTGGAGTCACAACTATCACTGGATGTTTCAGCCGTTGCCGTCCACGTTTTATGTCCAGATCCGCAGTCCCTTCGATGGAAATATAATTCACATAAAAGTTTTGGAGTTGTCCAGGAAGTGGTGTGAGTGGAATTTGGTGACTCTACCCCTGTCCTGAGGTTAGTTGGTCAAAGGCCCTTTTTGACAAGGGGGTGGCTTGGGATCCAGTATCCATCAGAGCTGGTAAATCACACTGACTCTGCACATTGACCGGTGCATATAATCGGCCTTCTTTCTCCTCCAAGGTGAAAAGAAAGTGTGAGTCATTTGACAGCGCGGTGGTAATTTTCTTAATATTGAACTCCGACACTGTGTGGAGTTTGGGACTCTGTAAAAACAACTTTGCAACTCGCAATGGGAGTTGTTGGGGAAACCTTCTTTTATCTGGCTCCTTCCTTACCTGTACCCGATACCTGGCAACAGTTCTCAGTACTGGCCATCATTTTCCATCCTGAACCTCCCTTCTCCTGGGTTCAGGGATCTGTTCAACTGGAACAAAGGAGAAAGAGGAGGATTGTTTTCGAAGTTGTGATTGGGGGATATCTGGGGAAAGGTTTTCCCGGGTTTAGTACCTTTGTACCTAGGACTTTTATAGGTGGCAGGTTAAGAGGGATCATTGTTCTGGGCCTCAGCCTGACTACCATTCGATTGGCCCGGGTTGGGGGGTTCCTTCTGCTTTCTATTTTGCTTGTTGGCTGGAGTGTGACTTTTAGGCCCGCCGATCTCCAGGTCCAATGGATGGGTAGTTTTTAGCTCTGCCACCTTTGCATCAGCAGGGGTGTTAGAGGGTTTGGGGGTTTTGGCTGTATTTTTGCTCTCAACAGGTTTTTGGACCTAATCAATCCTGATGGCCTGTTCAACCACCCAATCCAGGGTCCAATGCCTTTTAAGGTCATGCACCAACTGAGTCATTGGGCCTCATTAGGAGCCAGGCGTTAAGGGGTTAACGGCACCGTAAAAGGTGTCGGCGCCGTTAAACCCTTAACGCCTTACTACGAGGTCCCTTTGCGGGACCCGACCTTAACGGCTGGTCTACACCAGCCGTTAAAGTAAGGGCCGCAAAGGGACTCTCGAAGTAAGTACGGTACCGCAATTTGCGGTACCGTACTTACCGCCTTCCTCATTCCCATTATGCCCTATGGGACAAAAATAGGAATGGGGAAGGGCCATGGTGGCAGGGGAATTACCGCCCTGCCAACCTTGGAATGGGGTGGTAATTCCCCATTCCGCCATGGCGGACTCCGGCATCGACCATGGTGCTAATAGCACCATGGTTTTCTGCCTGAGTCCTAATGAGGGCCATTATGTATTTGGGAAGAGCATGGAAATATGTAGTTATGAACTCCCTACTATTGCTGTTCACCCGCCGGGATGTCTGAGCAAATGCACGCTTTAGCTCCTGCACAAACTCCCTAGGTGCCTGATCCTCCCCACACTGTAATTTATATGCAGCCTTACGGGCCTCTTGTGGGTTCTGGAGGGTGGAAAAATGTTTCAATATGGCCGCTTTATAGGTGGATAATGTATGACGATCCTCGTCCTCCAGTCCTGCAAAGAAACTGGAGTACTCAGGTGCGAAAGTCCATTAAGCAAATGCTATACAATTCACATAATTCCGGATCTGATCTGGAATTATGCCATCATCTGCCCATAAAGTTCCAGGTGCTTCGATACTGAATACTTGGCATTCTTGTGGTATGGGGTCAGGAATCTCTTTCTGGCTTTGATTTGTGTTATTGGGTCTTTCAGAAAACCCTTTCTTTGTTTCACTGTATTTTTCTTCTTCTACACCAGAGTCCATTCACCTTCTGACTCAGAACTGCCAGTGGCACTCTCTTCCCTGTCTTCTATGTGCTCCCTATCTCTATGAGACTGGAAATATCTCCCAGAACCACGGGGCCTGGACTCCTCTCGCCTGCACCAAAGTAAACCATAGCGTCACTCTCCCTGGATTTCCTTTCCAGTCCAAGATAGAACCTGGTTTCCTCATCCCTCCTACCAGGGAGTCTGGGGAATTCCCCCTTTCTCCTGAATATACAGAGGTTTTTAGAATGCTTTTCCTAGGCTGAGCGAAGCGGGCAAGGTAGTCTCTTTGTAGTTATATCTTCAGCCAACTAACTCCATGCTTTTCTCCTCATGAGAGTTTTCATGGTCTGAAGTACTCACAGTATTATCCCTTACTTCCCAGAACACACTGGTCTGGCCATTTTCTCTTCTGTGTAGAAGAGATAAATACTCATCAATATCCGACAGGGACTGACCTTCTTGATCAGCTGGGCTGGGCCTGGGTAAGTCTAACTGCCTCATGGCACCCTGTGTTGGGTAGGTGGCATGCATGAGGTCATTTCTCATCTGTGCATGAGAGGTTGTAAATGACTGGCATGAGGCTCTTGCTGGAAGGGGCACCACACCGTGATCAGTGGGCCTTGTCTCATATCCTAATTGGTCAGGGTGCCTCATGGCCTGTTTATAATTTTGATGTCCTTGGTGAGGCTCTAACACCTGCATCTCTATTTATTTCTTGTGTGTAATCAGAGAGCTGGCTTTTTAATTCTGCCACTAAGGCCTGAGTAATCTCAGGGCCCTGCTCTGAGCTACCAACCGATCATTTGTTTGCTGAACCTTGTGCTCAAGTGATTAATTATCCCTCTGTGAACCTTGTACTCTACGTGCATATTCAAGGCGCTTTTCCTTCAGGAGAATAATTTATTTATTTTGCTCATCCTTGCCATTCGCTGCCTCTGATCATTCAGCTTCTATTTGCTCACACGCCTTGTAGCTGATTCATTTCTTCTATAATTTTGGACAGTTCCGTCGAAGCTGACTGTTCCTTTTCTACCTTCATTTTCAACTGATTTATCTTCTGCAATAGGATGCTGTTATCCTGATTAACTAGGTGTTTCTCCCGAATCATCTGCGTCCTCTGTTGTTTCAGAGTACTTACCTGCTGATGTGTCTGATCAAAGTCATTTTGGCAATCAACCCCTTTGATAATGAATTGACTATTTTCAGTTTTCAATTGTTTTATTTCTGATCGGAATGTGATAATGTCCTCCAAAAAGACTCTATTATGAGCAGCCTGGTCATTTAGCTTGTGTTGCAGTGCGCTCCAATTTTCTACATTCTCTTTATGTTCATTATTCAGTGCAAATAAATGTGTTTTGCTCTCTGCACTCGCTTGGTGCAGTATTTTTTACTCAGCTTTGAGTTGTTGAACAAGATCCTGGGCCTGTGACAGGTCTCCAGCCTGATTCATCCTACTAGCCTCACTATTTTGCCAACGCTTTTTCTGCGAGCAGTGATACATTTTAACATTTTAAACTGCTTTTATTTGCACACATCGTTTTTGTGTCATTGTTTAAAAATCATGTTTTCCATGTGACAGGGATTTTTGATTCCTCCTTCTTTTGTAAATTAAATGCTGGTTTTGCTTTGGTAATGACAGGTAGGCCCCTTTCCCACTTGCCTCTTCAATTCTACTTGAAGAAAAAAAAAAAGGTCCGTCCGTTTTTGTTTCATTGTTTAAGATTCGGCTGTTCATGTGAAATGGTCTTCTGTTTGGGGCCTTTGAATGCACCCCACAGCCTGGAGTACCCCTCTAAATCTCTATGGCGGGCAGTGCAACTGTGTCAGGAGTTCCTGTGAAGTGAGGTGGATGCAAGGGGTCACAAATGGGGTACCTAGATTGCGTAGAATCAGAGAATCATAGTGACGCAAATATATGTCTGTCTGCATTACTAGGATAAGACGTCAAGAAGACAAGATAAGTAAAGGTGAAAGATATTTACACACATGGCTGACATAAGGAATGCTGCACAAAACTCGGTGCCAGGGGCATCTGAAACTGGCCATGTGTGAAACACTGGTGCCATGTGACAGGTTTGGTTCCACGGATTCTGCGCACCTTTGCAAGAATCGGAAAATCTGTTCACCATATAACCGTTGTCTCCGGAGGGCACAGAATGGAAAACTCTTCAATTTTACAAGAAAGACAAAATCAGAAATGCTGGTATCTTTCTCCCCGGGAAATGCATAGGAATCCACCAGAGGGTGCATTAAATTCATGCCGACTCGACTCATGCATTAATGGGTGATAAGTGCCCGGCACGTTCCCTCCTTCCATTAAGCAGAAGAAAATCAGGTCTCAGGCTCAAGCAAGAAACTGCATATCCCGACATGGGCAAACACAGGTTCTGCATCAGTGTGTCTGCGGCGCACACACCCTGGGGCAGTGGGGGCAAAACAAGTGGCACCTCAAAGCCTCTCCCACCCAGGCGAGGAAAGTGGACAACACCAAGCCCTGAGCTTATTACCTCTGGCGGTGCCATTGAGAAGTACTGACATATACTGAATTGATGATTGTTATATCCGTTTCCAACCAGGCAGGTCCATATGGTGATATCACAGCTACATTGTTGATATTAGTATTATTGTTATTATTGTTACTATTATTATTATTATTATTATTATTATTATTATTATTATTATTATTATTATTATTAAGAAGAAGGAGAAGTTTATATGGACCTTTTTAGCCAAAGCATTTCACAGTGAAGATGAAGTGCCGAGTGTCATCCGCACTCCAGCCACCCCCTTTGAAGTGCCAGGTACGTTCACACCGAAATATGTGACGTATGATGAACAGATAAACCAGCAGAGAGCTGCAGCTGGGCTCTGCCCAGTGCCTATCAGAGTAACAGCACCCATTGAAGTACCAACACCTAAGAAAATCTGGACAGTAAGGTACCCATTGAGAAAGCCATATCTACAGGCAAGACAAAATGACATGTGTCAGAATGTGTAATACTCGAAGAAGCCAAGAAGATAATAAAGGAAGACGAATGGTGACGTCATGAGAAATCAGACTGACGCACATATAGAAGATATAATGACCTAAGAATACTGACAAGGAAATTAAATACCATGGATAAGTGACATCTCGAGCCTAAGATGAAGAAATTGGTGTAGAAAATGAGGAAACCATTGCCATATGCGGGATGAAGATATTCAGTTAGTTTAACCGTGTACAGAGGCAAGAAATCACAATAAGCAAAGAAATTGTTAAGCTTGCTTATGCCTAGTAGAAAATAGATTGCGGCAAGCACCAACTATACATATATATATCTAAAAAGCACTTTATAGATGAGTTTAAATCCACTATTCACATGAGCAGAATTGAACAAAAGTTACTAAAGGACTCAAGAGGAGAGTGCTGCAGCAAACAAATCGAGAATTAAGACAGACAGAAACCCAGCTGAAGGTAACCATGCCAAGCAGCCCAGGTCGTATCGAGCTGGAATAGGCCAACAGTGAATACAATTAAAGAGAAAAAGAAAAGAGCATCCTGTTCAGAAAGGTCAAGATAAGCCACAGATGGTCGACTACTGGCAGAATTAAATGAAATACATGAAATTGCATGAAGAAGAGGTCGATTTGATGGTGTCCTGATCACGTGGCAAGACAAGCAGGAAGGGATGAGACTTTCACACCTATGCATGGATCCCTGCCATACCCAAACTCCTTAACTTTCTCAGACAAAGAAGCAGACTCAAGGCCAAACTACAAAGAAGTAATTGCCACATGACCACTGAGGTGATGAATGATTGTAACATAATTGGAGGGAAGCTGGGGTGCAGACTAACTCGCTGCACCTGGCTGGTTATTTGCATGCTGCTAAGCGCAAGTGGAAAAGTATGAGTGGGGCTGATGCCAGCCCAATCAGAGTGGACCGTGTAATCTAGGGTCCTATAGTTAGTAGAACCAATGAGACATCGTACCTTTAGTGATGTTTATAGTGGCCATTTTGATGCAACGGCCTAGTTGTCCCATCTGAAATTGATTATCCAATCCCCTCTCCCCGTTACCACATAAAGTTATAGTACCTATGTTAAAGTTACCTTTCGATAACCAATCACGTTGCATGTTAGGTTTTTAAGATTGCACGTCAGTGATGACGAGTTTTTGATATAAATGCTGTATTTTTTATGAAATTAAGTGGAGTTTTAAGCGAGAAGGAAGATCGAGTGGTTGCTGATGTTGATTGAACTCCCCGTTTTTTGTACTTGTCATTAAACAGACTCCCTTAGCCAAACTATTGAGTTGACATTATTATTTGGTGCAAGAGTACGAATCTGCATACCCATCTATCTCGAGGGTGCTGCTACTCATCTTAAATGGCTGTTTGGAGACCCCCAGTCTTATGGGCCGGCTGGGGTCTATCCAGTTCACTTGGTAGCAGAGATTAGATGGTTAAGATTACATAAGACACCCATTGACCGTCGACATAAGTAACTACGGGTCTTCAGCAATATCACAAGTCCTTTAACATCCGGCTGAAAGAACGAGAAGCTCCCCGCAGATAGTGGTTAGTTTAATTGAAAACCCTGCAGGTTATGTGTGAAGGGACCTTTTCTTTCCTCAAAAAACCCCTTCCCACGTCTACGTGCAGGTGATCAAATGTGTGGCACGGAAAGGCGGTAAAGAAGGCAGTGATCTTCAGCGTCTGGAGAGGAAAAACTTGCGAACAGTGAGTGAAAAACACTGAATGCTTTGGCAAAATTTGCATGCCTTAAAACAAGTAAAGGCAAGGTAACGGAGGGTAGTGGGACAAATATAATGTCAGAGTAAGAGTATAATGTATATATAAGGGGAAAATATTGGCTCGAGGGTGGCCGAGAAATATAGAGAGATAATGGGAGTGACCAAGATAAGAGTATACGTCCAAGTTCCTATGCTTTAAAGAGTGCTAGCAGAAGCCTTCATTTAAAATCCTGAATTGATAGGATGACGTAGACGTCCAGATCGATTAAAGATGATCTGAAAGAAATGGCCTTAAATTCCATGTCGGAATACAAATTAGGGACAGAATGCATTTTAGGAAGCAGATGGCATGACATTGTGTAGCCAGCCGGAGTCTGTCTGTGTTATGTGTTTTAGTAGATCTATGCCATCATAAGGTAAACAACTTTTTAAAATACCATGAAGATTGCACAATTGTATTAATAAAATGTTGCATGGCATGAATTGATGGTTGTAGTTAACACAAGTAAAAGTGAAATTATTGTTGAAAAACGGGATTGGAGCAGTCGGCGATTGGTGCTCGCTCATATTGTTGATCTTGTTTGTGAAACGTAAAGAATAACAAAGTGATATATCGAGGAGAGGATAAACAGATGAAGCATGGAAGACATTACCCCATTTATACACATGTGCAAACAGCTGCCAAAAGCATGCACCTAAGCTTAAACAGTACAGTGCAGAATGGGTTAAAGGGACCACAAACAAAATGTTTATGCCATGGCCACAAGGCGGATCGCTATCTAAAACGGTCCTGCAGCACATGACGACATATTTGCACGGCAAGTATACAGGCAAAAAGTTAGAGAAACGCCTAGCTAGTTTAGAGCGTTGGAAAATGTACCAAGAGGAAAAGGAGGAGGAGCCACTGTAAGATTGGATACTGAATATATGCACAGAGGGGGGTAAATAGCCTTCTGTGCCACCCGCCCCGTCTGAAGTGAAAAACGAAGCTAGTAAAGATGAAGGATTATACCCACTGAGGGAACTTAAAGCAGCAACGGGATATAGCAACCCGGCACATGAGTCGCCTACACAAAGTAGTGACGAAAGCCCAGAGAAGGACAGTGAAAGAGATATTACCTCCAAAGTCCCGAAGGACAAGGAGAGACGCAAAAAGGAAAAAGGAGACCAAGCACAAGCAAGTACATCTCTAGATACGGGAACAGAGGGAAAGAGATGAAATGAGATGAGGATAGGACTGATGAAAAAAGATAGGCAGAAACGAGAGCAGTTATATCGTGATGAGCAAGTCAGAAAACAGGAAAAGGCAGAAGAACAAAGAAAATACGATCATAAGCAGAGAACAGCTGATGATCAAGATACAATAGAACAAAGGAGAATAGAAGAAGAAGAACAAAAGATACGGGAGAAGAGAATAAAAAGACAAAGAGATGAGGAAATGCGAAGGGCAAATGAAAGAAGAGATGTGAGGAAACAAGAAGAAGACAGGGTCAGAGAGGAAGCGAGGAAGCTTAGAGAATTTGATGATGACATAGAATGAAAGTGGAGACAGAGAGCATGGGATCTCGAATATCTGGAAAGAGAGGTTAAAATACCTGATCCAGTAGTAGACTGGGAAGATACAGAAGAATTCTTTCCTGAGTACGATTTGGTAACAGGCCCGTCTAGGGCAAATATCAAAGATGACTTCGACACCAGAAGCATCGGAGAGACGATCGTAGAATATATGATCAGATGGGGCTAAAAAAGGTACCCCAAGGGAGAGGAGAGGATGAGCGTCTTCAGAGCACTCAGCTGTACGATACTGAGGATGCCTCCCGAAGTAGCAGAAATAGTGAGCTGTCATTAGATAGGCTGACTCTAAACAGAAATGAGGAGGATGAGAGAAGTTGCACGAGTTGGGCACAGACAATATCGGACGCAGAAAGACAAGAATGTGAAGAAAGAGAAGACAAGAGAAGACACAAAAAACGCTTCTCTAGGGGAAAGGGAATAAGCTGGTCAGATTCTAGTGGGTCTGCACCTAAGACATCAGAGTCAGCCATACAATCAGATTAGCATGAAGGAGTTTCTTATGGTCAGAGGGGGGTGTCTTTACTCCATAAGTAAATATTTCGGGTTCTAATGGAATAGCTCTCATAGCCATTTGTCCTGCGTATGCTCTAATCATTTTGCACATGTTCAAATAATGCGTTCCCGGAGTTGAACATACTATGCACTTTTCTGTGAACAAGATTTTCATGTTTAACTTTGTCATTAGGTCTCGTCCCAATATATTCACCAGTGTCTGCCTTGAATACAGCAGTGGCACTTTCATGCCACACTCTCCTATGGAGACTGGAAGTTCTTTTGTAAAAGGAACACAACTTGTTGCTCTTGTAAAGCCCAGAGTATTTATGGTATCGGCGGACAAAGAAAACTTGCCTTCACATATACACGAGCGTGTTGCACCTGTGTCAACTAAGAAAGAATATTCTTTATCCCCTATACAGACATTTACCATTGGTTCCTCATGAGGGTTCGGTGTCACTGATAGGATAGATCACATCAGGTCTCCCAGTGAGCTGTCCTAGTCCATATATAATCTTGTCCCATTCTGAGTGAATAGATTTCCCCCGTCACTTGTGGCATCTCTTATTCCAGTATTCAGTATCTGTCCTGTACCTGTGGTTTGGAACAGTTGCATTGGCGACTGTTGAGACTGTCCCCGTGGAAAATGTGTCACATTCTGTGGTTGCAAACTTTGCTGAACTCCTGGCATTTGCTGCTGCACCATGCAATTCTTCACAAACCCATTTCCACCTGCTGCTAGAACTCAGATGGATTCACCATCCCCCCTCTTGTGAATTGGTTGTTTTGCACCATTCCTTGACTTCTGCAAGTGCGTGCAAGATGCCCTGTCATCCCACACGTCCAACATGTTGGCGGTGGTCTGATTATTTGCCCATTTTGCATATCCTTGTTTCCTCTTTGCATATTTTGAAAACCTCCTTGATTGTTTTGAAAACCTCCCTGATTTCTCTGCCATCCTCTTCCTCAAAAGCCTCTTCCCCTTGGGAGAAGCCCGTTATTACTTTGATCAAACTGTCTTTGGATATTGATCTGCTGTGTATTAGATTTGTCTGTGTTAGTTATCAATGCCCCCTCAATGGCATACTTTGATAATTTTTTCTGCACTAATTTAGCCTCTTCACCCTTTCGTGCAGCATCCTTTTTGCGATTCTTCTCTTGCAGCAATCTGCAATAGTGCGCTATGGTCGCCTGTATTTCAGACCATGGCTTAGCCTCAATACCTACCACTTTCTTGAGCTGCTTCTGTACCTCTTCTGGCAGCGCTTGGCATAATATATGGTAAAATACGGGTATAGATTTCCCCCAAGGTTCACAAGTTTCCAATACCCAGGCGTCTTGGAAATTCTGAATGTAAAGCAAAGGATCATCTGACTCCTTCATCTTGCATGTCATTATAGCTCCTGTATGAGAATTGTCCGGGTATAGCACTCGAAGTGCTTTCCATACAGTGGTTCTGCAATTGTTAAATGGCACTCTGTCATGTGCAGTATTAACTGTGGTCACCCCATGCTACCCTGCACGTGTCCATACATCGTCAGCTCTATCACCAAGGATGGCAATTAAAAGACCCTTAACATCCCCTATAGCTAGCGTGTTCCCTCCTGTCATTTTCTCTAACTCATATATTCATTTTCCAGCTCCCGATGTCAACATTGGGAGCTTATTTTTCAGGTTTTCTCTATCCATGTGTCGCCAAGGTATATATTGTGGCCTTGTTCCTCCTTTTTCTAGTAAAGGGAAATGTGACTCATGACACTCATTTTCTTCTCTCATCATTTTTCTGTCTACCACAGGGCTAAAATTCCTGCATCGCTGTCTACCTGGCAACGTCCTTAATCTGCTCACATAGGGTGGTGGAGACACCCCCTCTGATCGTATGAAACTCCTTTATGCCGATCTGATTGTATGGTTAACTCTGATGTCTTAGGTGCAGACCCACTAGAATCCGACCATCTTATTCCCTTTCCCCTAGAGAAGCATTTTTTTGCGTCTTCTCTCATCTTCTCTTTCTTCACATTCTTCTCTTTCTGCGTCCGATATTGTCTGTGCCCAACTCGTGCAACTTCTCTCATCCTCCTCATTTCTGTTGAGAGTCAGCCTATCTAATTACAGCTCTCTATTTCTGCTACTTCGTGAGGCTTCCTCAGTATCGTACAGCTAAGTGCTCTCAAGACGCTCATCCTCTCCTCTCCCTTGGGGTACCTTTTCTAGCCCCATCTCATCATATATTCTACGATCGTCTCTCCAATGCTTCTGGTGTCAAAGTCATCTTCGATATTTGCCCTAGATGGGCCTCGAACCGAATCATACTCAGGAAAGAATTCTTCTATATCTTCCCAGTCTACTACTGGATCGGGTATTTTAACCTCTCTTTCCAGATATTCGAGATCCTGTGCTCTCTGTCTTTGCTTTCGTTCTATGTTGTCATCAAACTCTCTACGCTTCCTCGCTTCCTCTCTGACCCTGTCTTCTTCTTGTTTCCTCGCATCTCTTCATTCATTTGCCCTTCGCATTTCCTCATCTCTACATCTTTTTATTCTCTTCTCCTGTATCTTTTGTCCTTCTTCTTCTATTCTCCTTTATTCTATTCTATCTTGATCATCAGCTGTTCTCTGCTTATGATCGCGTTTTCTTTGTTCTTCTGCCTTTTCCTGTTTTCTGACTTGCTCATCACGATATAACTGCTCTCGTTTCTGCCTATCTTTTTTCTTAGCCCCTTCCTCTCTAATCGTTTTTCCTTTTCCTTCTCTTTCCTTTCTAATTCATCTTGTTCTCCCCTTTGTCTCATATCCTCAATGCCTTTACCATCGAGTTTCAATAAAATCTGACATCCCATCCATTCATTCTGTGCGAATGCCATCTCATCAGTCCTATCCTCATCTGCTTTCCATCTCTTTCCCTCTCTTCCTGTATATAGAGTTGTACTTGCTTGTGCTTGGTCTCCTTTATCCTTTTCCTGTCTCTCCTTGTCCTTCGCGACTTTGGAGGTAATATCTCTTTCACTGTCCTTCTCTGGGCTTTCGTCACTACTTTGTGTAGGCGACTCAGATGCCGGGTTGCTATATCCCATTGCTGCTTCCAGTTCCCTCAGTCGGTATAATCCTTCATCTTTACTAGCTTCGCTTTTCGCTTCAGACGGGGCGGGTAGCACAGAATGCTATTTACCCCCCTCTGTGCATAGATTCAGTATCCAATCTAATGGTGGCTCCTCCTCCTTTTCATCTTGGTACATTTCCAAATCTCTAAACAAGCTAGGCGTTTGTCTAACTTTTTGCCCGTATACGTGGCATGAAAATATGTCATCATCTGCTGCAGGACCGTTTTAGATAGCGATCCACTTTGTGGCCATTGCATAAACATTTTGTTTGCGGTCCCTTTAACCCATTCTGCACTGTACTGTTTAAGCTTTGGTGCATGCTTCGGCAGCTGTTTGCACATGTGTTTCAATGGGGTAATGTCTTCCATGCTTAACCTGTTTATCCTCTCCTCTATATAACACCTTCTTATGCTTTACGTTTCACAAACAAGATCAACAATATGAGCGAGCAATCGTCGGAAGCTCCAATCCCGTTTTTCAACAATAATTTCACTTTTACTTTGTTAACTACAACTATCAATAAATGCCATGCAACATTTTATTATTACAATCGTCCAATCTTCATGCTATTTACATTTTTTTTACCTTATGACATCAAAGATCTACTAAAACACATAAAACAGACAGACGGACTCCGGCCGGCTACACAATGTCATGCCATCTGCTTCCTAAAATGTATTCTGCACCTAATTTGTATTCCCACATGGAATTTTAGCCCATTACTTTCAGATCGTCTTTAATCGATCTGGTCATCTACGCCATCCTATCTATTCAGGATTTTAAATTAAGGCTTCTGCTAGCACCCTTTGAAGCCTAGTAACTTGGGCATATACTCTTATCTCGGTCACTCCCAGTATCCCTCTATATTGCTCCGGCACCCTCAAATCAATATTTTCCCCTTATATATATATATACATTATACTCTTACTCTGACATTTTATTTGTCCCACTTCCCTCCGTTACCTTGACTTTACTTGTTTTAAGGCATGCAACTTTTGCCAAAGCATTCAGTCTTTTTCACTCACTGTTCGCACGTTTTTCCTCTCCGGACGCACAGGATCACTGTCTTCTTTACTGCCTTTCAGTGCCGCTCCTTTGATCAGCAACCCGTAGGTGTGGGAAGGTTTTTTTGGGGAAAGTAAAGGTCCCTTCACACCTAACTTGCAGAGTTTTCAATTAAATTAGCCACTATCTATGGGGAGCTTCTCGATCTTTCAGCCATATGTCAAAGGACTCGTGATATTGTTGAGGACCCAAAGCTACTTATGTCGAAGGTCTATGGGTGTCTTATGTAATCTTAACCATCAAATCTCTGCTACCAAGTGAACTGGATGGACCCCATCCTGCCCATAAGACTGGGGGTCTCCAAACAGCCCTTTAAGATGTGTAGCAGCACCCTCGAGATAGATGGGGATGAAGATTCGTACTGTTGCACCAAATAATAATTACAACTCAATAGTTTGGCAAAGGGAGTGAGTGCGTTCAATGAGAAGTACAAAAAACGCGGAGTTCAATGAAAATCAGCAACCGCTCTATCTTCTTTCTCGCTTAAAACACCACTTAATTTCATAAAAAACACAGCATTTATTTCAAAAACTCATCATCACTGACGCACAATCTTAAAAACTTAACATGCAACGTGATTGGTTATAGGAAGGTAACTTTAACATAGGTACTATAATTGTATGTGATAATGGGGAGAGGGGACTTGATAATCAATGTCAGGTGGGGCAACTAAGCCCTTCCATCAAAATGGCCAATATAAATGTCACCAAAAGTACGGCGTCTCATTGGTTCTACTAACTAGAGGACCCTACATTACATGGTCCACTCTGATTGGGTTGGCATCAACCCCACTCATACTTTTCCACTTGCGCTTAGCAGCATGCAAATAACCAGCCAGGTGCAGGGAGTTAGTCTGCAGCCCAGCTTCCCTCCAATTATTTTACAATCATTCATCACCTCAGTGGTCATGTGTTAATTACTTCTTTGTAGTTTGGCCTCGAGTCTGCTTCTTGGTCTGAAAAATGTAAGGAGTATGGGTATGGCAGGGATCCATGCGTATGTGTGAAAGTCTCATCCCTTCCTGCTTGTCTTGCCACGTGATCAGGACACCGTGAAATCGACCTCTTCTTCATGCAATTTCATGTATTTGATTTAAATCTGCCAGTCGTCGACCATCTATGGCTTATCTTGACCTTTCTGAACAGGATACTCTGTTCTTTTTATCTTTAATTGTATCCACTGTTATCCTATTCCAGTCTGATACAACCTTGGTTTCTTGGCATGGTTACCTTTAGCTGGGTTTCTCTCTGTCTTCTTTCTCGATTTGTTTGCTGCAGCACTCTCCTCTTGAGACCTTTATTAACCTTTGTTCAATTCTGCGCATGTGCGTAGTGGATTTACACTCATCTATAAAGTGCTTTTGAGGTATATATATATGTATAGTTGGTGATTGCCGCAATCTATTTTCTACTAGGCATAGGCAAGCTTAACGATTTCTTTGCTTCTTGCGGTTTCTTGCCTCTGTACACGGTTAAACTAACTGAATATCTTCATCGCACATATGGCATAAGTTTCTTCATTTTTGGCATCAATTTCTTCATCTTACGCTCGTGATGTCACTTATCCATGGTATTTCATTATCTTGTCAGTATTCTTAGGTCATTATGTCTTCTATATGTGTGTCAGTCCGATTTCTCATGACATCACCATTCGTCTTCCTTTAGCATCTTCTTGGCTTCTTCGAGTATTACATTCTGACAAAAGTCATTTCGTCTTGCCTGTAGATATGGCTTTCTCAATGGCTACCTTACTATCTAAGTTTTCTTAGGTGTCGGTACTTCAATGGGTGCTGTTACTCTGATAGGCACTGGGCAGAGCCCAGCTGCGGCTCTCTGCTGGTTTATCTGTTCATCATACGTCACATATTTTGGCGTGAACGTACCTGGCACTTGAAAGGGGGTGGCTGGAGTGCGGATGACACTTGGCACTTCTTCTTCACTGTGAAACGCTTTGGCTAAAAAGGTCCATATAAACAACTCCTTCTTCTTCTTAATACTAACAATAATAATAGTAATAGTAATAATAATAATAATAATAATAATAATAATAATAATAATAATAATAATAATAATAATATCAACAATATAGTTGTGATATCACCATATGGATCCGCCTGGTTGGAAACGGTTATAACAATCATCAATTCAGTATACGTCAGTACTTCTCAAAGGCACCAACAAGAGGTAATAAGCCCAGGGCTTGGTGTTGTCCACTTTCCTCACCTGGGTGGGAGAGGCTTTGTGGTGCCACTTGTTTTGCCCCCACTGGGCGAGGGTGTGTACGCCGCAGACACACTGCTGTGGAACCTCTGTTTGCCCATGTAAGAATTTGCAGACTCTTGCTTGAGCCTGAGACACGATTTTCTTGTGCTCAATGGAAGGAGGGAACGTGCCGGGCACTTATCACCCATTAATTCATGAGTCGAGTCGGCATGAATTTAATGTGCCCTCTGGTGAATTCCTATGCATTTCCCACAGAGAAAGATACCAGCATTTCTGATTTTGTCTTTCTTGTAAAATTGAAGAGTTTTCCATTTTGTGCCCTCCGGAGACAACGGTTATATGGTGAACAGATATTCCGATTCTTGCAAAGGTGCGCAGAATCCGTGGAACCAAACCTGTCAAATGTCAAATGGCACCAGTGTTTCACACGTGGCCAGTTTCAGATGCCCCTGGCACAGAGTTTTGTGCGGCATTCCTCAGCCATGTGTGTAAATATCTTTCACATTTACTTATCTTGTCTTCTTGGCTTCTTATCCTAGTAATGCAGACAGACATATATATGCGTCACTATGATTCTCCGATTCCACACAATCTAGGTACCCCATTTGTGACCCCTTGCATCCATCTCACTTCACAGGGACTCCTGACACAGTTGCACTGCCCACCATAGAGATTTAGGGGGGTACTCCAGGTTGTGGGGTGCATTCAAAGGCCCAAGCATAAGTCCATTTCACATGAACAGCCGAATCTTAAACAATGAAACAAAAACGGCCTGACTGACAAGTAGAATTGAAGAGTCATTTGGAAAAGTGGCCTACCTGTCATTACCAAAGGAAAACCAGTGTTTAATTTACAAAGAAGGAGGAATCAAAGATCCCTGTCACATGGAAAACATGATTTTTAAACAGTGAAACAAAAACGGCTTGCACAGGTTTGTGCAAATAAAAGCAGTTTAAAATGTGAAAATGTATCACTGCTCACAGAAAACGTGTTGGCAAAATAGTGAGGCTAGTAGGATGAATCAGGCTGGAGACCTGTCACAGGCCCAGGATCTTGTTCAACAACTCAAAGCTGAGAAATACTGCACCAAGCGACTGCAGAGAGTAAAACACATTTATTTGCACTGAATAATGCACATAAAGAGAGTGTAGAAAATTGGAGCGCACTGCAACACAAGCTAAATGACCAGGCTGCTCATAATAGAGTCTTTGTGGAGGACATTATCACATTCCAATCAGAAATAAAACAATTGAAAACTAAAAATAATCAATTCATTATCAAAGGGGTTGATTCCCAAAATGACTTTCATCAGACACATCAGCAGGTAAGTACTCTGAAACAACAGAGGACGCAGCTGATTCAGGAAAAAGACCTATTGAATCAGGATAACAGCGTCCTATTAGAGAAGATAAATCAGTTGGAAATGAAGGTAGAAAAGGGACAGTCAGCTTCGACGGAACTGTCCAAAATTATAGAAGAAAGGAATCAGCTAGAAAGACGTGTGAGGCAAATAGAAGCTGAAGGTCAGAGGCAGCGAATGGTAAGGATGAGCAAAATAAATAAATAATTCTCCTGAAGGAAAAGCGCCTTGAATATGTACATAGAGTACAAGGTTCACAGAGGGATAATTAATCACTTGAGCACAAGGTTCAGCAAACAAATGATCGGTTGGTAGCTCAGAGCAGGGCCCTGAGATTACTCAGGCCTTAGTGGCAGAATTTAAAAGCCAGCTCTCTGATTACCAACAGGAAATAAATAGAGACGCAGGTGTTAGAGCCTCACCAAGTAAATCAAAAAATTATAAACAGGCCATGAGGCACCCTGACCAATTAGGATATAAGACAAGGCCCACTGATCACGGTGTGGTGCCCCTTCCAGCAAGGGCCTCATGCCAGTCATTTACAACCTCTCATGCACAGATGAGAAATGACCTCATGCATGCCACCTACCCAACACAGGGTGTCATGAGGCAGTTATACCTACCCAGGCCCAGCCCAGCTGATCAAGAAGGTCAGTCCCTGTCGGATATTGATGAGTATTTATCTTTTCTACACAGAAGAGAACATGGCTGGACCAGTGTGTCCTGGGAAGTAAGGACTAATACTGTGAGTACTTCAGACCATGAATACTCTTATGACGAGAAAAGCATGGAGTTAGATTGGCTGAAGATTATACTACAAAGAGAACACCTTGCCCGCTTCGTTCAGCCTAGGAAAAGCATTATAAAAACCTCTGTATATTCAGGGGAAAGGGGGAATTCCCCAGACTGCCTGGTAGGAGGGATGAGGAAACTAGGTTCTATCTTGGACTAGAAAGGAAATCCAGGGAGAGTGACCCTATGGGTTCACTCTGGTGCAGGCGAGAGGAGTCCAGCCCCGTGGTTCTGGGAGATATTCCCAGTCTCATAGAGATAGGGAGCACATAGAAGACAGGGAAGGGAGTGCCACTAGCAGTTCTGAGTCAGAAGGTGAATGGACTCTGGTGCAGAAGAAGAAAAATACACTGAAAAAAAGAAAGGGTTTTGTAAAAGACCCAATAAGACAAATCAAGGCCAGAAAGAGCTTCCTGACCCCATACCACAAGAATGCCAAGTGTTCAGTATCGAAGCACCTGGAACTTTATGGGCAGATGATGGCATAATTCCAGATCAGATCAGGAATTATGTGAATTGTATAGCATTTGCTTAATGGAATTTCTCACCTGAGTACTCCAGTTTCTTTGCAGGACTGGAGGACGAGGATCATCATAAATTATCCACCGATAAGGTGGCCATATTGAAACATTTTTCCACCCCCCCGGAACCCACAAGAGGCCCGTAAGGCAGCATATAAATTGCAGTCTGGGGAAGATCAGGTACCTAGGGAGTTTGTGCAGGAGCTAAAGCGTGCATTTGCTCAGACATCCCGGTGGGTGAACAGCAATAGTAGGGAGTTCATAACTACATATTTCCATGATCCTCCCAAATACATAATGACTCAGTTGGTGCATGACCTTAACAAGCAGTGGACCCTGGATTGGGTGGTTGAACAGGCCATCAGGATTTATTAAGTCCAAAAGCCTGTTGAGAATAAAAATACAGTCAAAACCCCAAACCCTCTAACACCCCTGCTGCTGCAAAGGTGGCAGAGGTAAAAACTACCCCTCCATTGGACCTGGAGACGGGCAAGCCTAAAAGTCACACTCCTGCCAACAAGCAAAATAGAAAACATAAGGAACCCCCCAACCCGGGCCAATCGAATGGTAGGCAGGCAGGGGCCCAAAACAATAATCCCTCTGAACCTGCCACCTATAAAAGTCCTAGGTACAAAGGTACAAAACCCGGGAAAACCTTTCCCGAGATATCCCCCAATCACATCTTCCAAAACAATCCTCCTCTTTCTCCCTTGTTCCAGGACAACAGATCCCTGAACCCGGGAGAAGGGAGGTTCAGGATGGAAAATGATGGGGGGAATTTCCAGTACCAGAGCTACTTCGGGAGAAGGGACAGTTACCCCTTTCAGGAGCAGCAGAGGTAAGACTTGAGAACTCACTACCACCCAGACAAGGTCTCATAACTGGAGCGACAGGTCAAGCAACTGAACAATGATATGGGGCACATGCTGAGGGCTTAGTCCAACTCTCAACCTATCCTTGCTTCCCAGTATTCCACAACACCCAGGTCTGAGGCCCCAGGGAGGAAATGATGGGAGGAAACCTCTGACAAACCACAGGTTCCTGAGGAGGGGCTGAGTGGTGGGGAGATGCCAAGCCCTAGAGGAATCTTCCTTTCTTGCGCAAACATAACCCCTGAAACATCTTAGCCTGAAAGAGTCTCTTCTACCCCCAACATTGTAGAGCCCAAAAAGCAAAGGGTAAGAAGGAGAGGCCAAATAAGAACCCACTTTGTGGAGGAACTCGGATTATCCCCTTTGAAAGAGAATTATCCCTGGAGGATTCAAGTAAGCAGACCGTCTCTTTCAAAAACAGGGGATCCCTCCCAAATAAAAATGGGTCCCAAAAGACCCTGAGGGGGACAGGGTAAGTAGGGAGACCAACTCCGAACCAGAAACTATTCAACCCCAAACATGTGAGCTAGACAGAAGTGAAACGGAGGGGGTGTCCTTTCTCCAAACAGGTTCTGAGAACTGTTGCCAGCTAATGGGTACAGGCAGGGAGCCAGATAAAAGAAGGATTCCCCAACAACTCCCATTGTGAGTTGCAAAGTTGTTTTTACAGAGTCCCAAACTCCGCACAGTGTCAGAATTCAATATTAAGAAAATGGCCACCACGCTGTCAAATAACTCACACTTTCTTTGCACCTTGGAGGAGAAAGAAGGCCGATTTTATGCACCGGTCAAGGTGCAGAGTCAGTGTGATTTACCAGCTCTGATGGATACTGGATCCCAAGCCACCCTCTTTTCAAAAAGGGCCTTTGACCAACTAACCTCAGGACAAGGGTAGAGCCACTCACACCACTTCATGGACAACTCCAAAACTTTGATGTGAATTATATGTCCATCGAAGGGACTGCGGATCTGGACATAAAACGTGGACGGCAGCGGATGAAGGTGATAGTTGTGACTCCAGAGGGCATACCGTGTTTACTGGGGAACAACTTCCTGAGGAGGTTATCACCTCTGATCGACTTGTAAACAAGGTCCTCTGGACGCAGACTAACCACCCTATCAAATTAAAAATGAGTACCAATTATTTAAGCATGAATGGTACCTGTCACGTAATTGATCAACGCTCTGAGAATGTAGAGTTCCATTTCAAGAATAACCAAGTCCCAGACATCACTGTCATCTCTGTAGTAGAACAAACTGGTGATGGGAACCCTTCGCCATTCTTGAAAATCAACCTTCCACCCATTTTTAAGTGGCAATCCACACTGGAAGGGAGCACCCTAAAGGTTTACACCAGTCCAAAATCATAAGAACCATTGAGTCCTGTGAAACCAGGCAAGCAAGAACCTGCCAAAAGTGGGACATTCAGAAAAAGGGCGAGCAGTGGTTTTTCCCCATTCTGTTAAATGAGGGGGAAGAACCGGTGCTTGCCAGAGTATGCCTGAATAATGGAAGGAGCTTCATCAGCGAAGAATTATTCACGAAACTCCCAAAGGTTCAGACCATTCCCACATTTAAATTGATTGACAAATGGGAATTAGGTCTAGAATTCCCAAATTCCGAACGTCTCCTGCCGAGCAGGTGTATTTTAAAAATGTCCATTGGCCACACAAGCATAGACCATCATTGTTGGGTCGTGAGAGATGTTCCTTCTGCCTTTTATCTGGGAAGTGACATTCTCAACCGATTCAAATTAATTTGGATCTAATTAATCGTAAAGCCTGATCTGGAGTGGGCGGTAACCCCTTGGACTTTGACAACATTGAAAAAGCATTCCAACCAGCTCAATTGCTGCCTTATGCGGTTGAAGTTCAAGTGCGAGAAGAGGTTTCCATCCCATGAGAGGTGCAACAATTTACTCTTCCCCTCAAAATTAAGCGAGAACGGAACCTCAAACATCAGGAGGCATGTATAAATCTAAATTCCCATCTCCAACAACAAGGTTTGTATTTAAATCCGACACCTCTAGTAGAACTAGAACACAACACCATTCGAATATTGGTGGAAAACAGCAACCCCCGAAGTATCACTGTGGGCGCAGACACCTTTATAGGAATGGTGGTTGATGACCAACATCATTCTATTGATTTAGGTAATGAAATCATGGGAGCAATCCCAAATGACTCTTTCGACATCAGCAACGGAATTCCTCCAGAAAAGGTTTTTACGAGGCATGGGGGGAATTCTCTGGAGTACTCTTCCTGCCTCTACAATATGGAAGAGGAGACCTGTGACATTAGGAGGGAGGAGTTAGTGCTCAGAGTTAAGGACCACTACCTCGAATCCACTGTCCGGGTAAACATCATCAAAAGAGATCTCTCCACCCAACTGGAGGATACTGAAGAATTTCCAAAGCATGAGATCTTTTCAGGTTTCAAGCAGATGATCGAGGAAATGATCAATGTTGCTGATGCCTGTGAGACCGAGCAGCAAAGACAAAAGCTAAAACAGATCTTCCTGGAATTCCAAGATATCTTTTCAGTGGACAAGAAATCTTTTCAGTGGACTCATACAACTGTGGACGCACATCCATTCATTCAAACATCATTCCCACGGACGCCGAGATGGCTCCAGTATTTGTGAAACAATACTGGTTACATCTCGCATCCATGGAGTCACTCACAGAGATTATTACGAATTTAGAATCCCGTGGGATCATTCGACCAATCCACAGTACCTTCAACAACCCGGTACTGGAGATCCTCAAACCAAACAGCCAATGGCGACTAAGTGCATACCTGAGGGAGTTGAACAAACGTGTCCATATGTCAAGATGGCCCCTTCCCTACATCGATCACGAACTGGCCCAGATCCAAGGGTGAAAGGTGTGCACCGCCACTGACCTGACCAACGGCTACTGGACAGTGCCCGTGAGTAGGGAAGACCAGTAAAAGCTTGCCTTTACCTTCGGGGGCAGCAGTACATGTGGACCCGAACCACCTTTGGATACATAAACTCTGGCAATGGGTTGAACATCTACCTACATAAGGCCATGCCCGATTTGAACAAAAGGGGAAACCTGGCCTATGTGGATAATGTTTTGATCAAGAACTCAACTATGGAGGAACATATAGCAGAAATCTGCTATGTTCTAATACAGTTGCAGAAAGCCAGAGCAAAACTGTCCTTTCAGAAGGCACAGTTGTGTAAGACCCGAGTAAACTTCTTAGGGCATGGGATCATCATTGATGGTCTTAATCCGCAGGCAAAGAAGGTGGAAGCCTTATTTAAATTAAAAGACCCTACCACTCTGTAGGAATTAAGAATCCCTCTTGGACTTACTAATTATAGTCAAAGGTTCATTGAAGACTACGCCGAGGTCAATCGACCCTTGGCCCGTTTATTAAAGGCTGGAGTCAAGTGGGATTGGCGTCCAAAACAATCTGAGGCAATTAAAAAACTGAAAGAAGCCTTTTCCAGGTTTTTTGTTTGGCTTACCCCATAAAGAACAGGGAGTTCTTCTTGCAGATGGGGTTCTCATATACTTGTCCTACAGCGGTATTGTACCAAAAGCATGGCAAGGTCAACAAAGTCATCTCATACATGAGCAATACTTTGTCCGCTGTGACAAAACAATTCAATGACTGTGAGAAGGCACTCCTGGCAACGGTGTGGACACTGAACAATTACAAATAGTAATTGCCATAGGTTGCTCCAGACCCCTAAACCAATCCTGACTTCGAGGCTGCGTTTGGGAGGAGAGAGAAGGGTAACTGTCCAATTCTAGCTGTGGGAATTAATGCAGGGTACTTCCCCAAGATTGTAAAAGTGGTGGTGTTATTGCTGCTATATAAGGGGGACTGCACTAGGAGGAGGGGCACACACAGACACAGACACAGGCAGAGGACAGACCGACAGACAAAGAGACAAAGAGGGCTGCTGAAACTTACCATCTGACAGCTGTAAAGAAACACCAGAGGAGATTGCTGAAAGTGCATCTGGGTGAAGCTGTCTATTTCTAGGAAGGCTTCAAAGTTGACTGGGTCCTATGGTGGAGAGCACGAGGACATCTTTGAGAATGGAGTGCTTCCAGAGTGTCTTGAGATGCAGCTGGCTTTCCTGAACTTTAAACACAGGCTTTTTATGTAAGTAGAACTGAGCCCTAGGAAACCAAAAGGTGTGCAAGACTGCGTTTCTTGAATCCTTTTGCTTTAGAGTAGGTGGAGGTGGGGGCAAAACTGTGTAGATACTTAGCCTATTTAACCAAAAATATTCTAAATTAACAAAACTCACTTCCCAGTGTGTGCTGAAAGCAATAGCCTATCAATTAATTGGGTAATCCTTGTTGTCTTGCTGGCCCCAACTTCTTTAAGGAAGAGGGAAGTCTTTGTTCTGAAATGGGTCCAACCTTTTTGTCCGACTTCCCCAACACAGACCAAAGTAGGGGGAGGTCTGAAAAACAAACTGCTAAATCATCCTGGGCCTCATTACAAGTATGGAGGTAGCCATGCCACTATAAGCGGCATGGCTACCCCCATACTGGGGACCGGGTCCGGTTTCCCGGAATGGGGAAGTACCAGGCCATTTTGACCCTGGAGGGCCCGGTAATTCCCCTTCCCGGGAACCCGGACCTGGTACATCCCCATTCCCATTGGAGCCCCAATAGGGCTCAATGGGAATGGGGAGGACACAAACAACGGGCCCGTTAACGATGGGCACCTTGTTTGCATCCTGGTCTGCTCGCGGGACCCGCTAAGGATGCCTGGTAAAACCAGGCATCCTTAGCGGGTCCCGCGAGGAGACCTCGTAATGGGGCGGTAGAGGGATAACAGAGCCGGCATCCCTACCGGCCCCGTTATCCCTCTACCGCATACCTCGTAATGAGGCCCCTGTGTTTAATTTAAACCACAAGTGTGGGCAAAATCATAATTGCCATATGTATTTGCACCAGTCTTGAAATCCTATTGCTAGCCTGTTAAGCCCGCAGGAAAATCAAAATCGCACAACTCTACGTGATAATTCCTTTCATTATTGATCAGTGTAATTATTTCTTGAAGTGAAATTTGTAGCAAGTGAATAATTGTGATTGTGTTCTTTTCAACTCACTTTTGTGATTTATTTATGCTGAGAGCAGTTGATTGTGGTGCGCCACGCATAAAGTGGTGTTTGACATTTACTATTAATTTTAATTTAAATAAATGACAATATATTCCCCTTTCACTGGCCTAGTTTTTGGCTCATTGTTAGCTCATGGGAATGGATCCAGGGGGCATGATATGCGTCTGAAGTAGGGCTAAAGAAAATAATCTGTTAAACAGTTTGTTGTGTCACACCTTAAGTGGGGAAGGAAGGAAATCCCAGTGTACATGGTCCACTTAAGTGTTCATACTGATTAGTAGTTGAACGCGATCCACCTTCCAAACAGAGGCCTAGGAAATGTCCATATTCTGTAATTTTTCCATAGTGGTGTACTATGATATACAGCCCCACCTCTCCCCTGCCCCCTTTCTTTAACTCTTCTGTTGTAACCTCCGTAGATAGTGGAGGCCATCACCTGGAGTCAGGGAGAGGAGAGTGAGGCATAAGGACTGTGACGAGTTGGGGGATCAGGAGTAATGTTGATTACCATGCCATTTCTCTTTCTGCATTAAAATCTGTTATGGGGCTACTGTTTCTACTGTTGTCTCTGCAGTGCACCACCCTTTTTCATCTGGCTCTATACCTTCTGCTCTTTAACTTTCCTTGGTGATTACTTTGTTGAAAAAGCCTTGTTTGGATCCTCTTCTCCCCTCTAACGTCCGCCCTATTTCTCTTCCCCCATTTCTCATGAAACCTTTTAAATCTTTAGTCTTTCCTCTACTTAGTTCTTTTCTTGAAAAGTCTGATTTATTTGATTCTTTTCAGTCTGGGTTTCTCCCGGGTCAGGGTACTGAAGCTCTTCTGGTCTCTGCCCAGGATGACCTGCTGTGGCTTCCTGATCAACATGGTCTCTTGAGCTGGTATCTCGGGCATGGTCCTTGCCTGGTTTCACTCTTTTCTCTCTGACTGTTCCCAAACACTTTCTCTTACCCCTTATCTGTCTGCGCCCATTTCTATCCTGTGTGGGGGTCTCTCAGAGCTCTGTGCTCAGGGATGTCATTTCTCCAAATTGCCTGGGGTAGCGGAAGTAACATCACCAGACCCTTGGCCTCTAATGACATCACAGGAAGTTACATCATTTGACCCCGACCCCAAGTGACAGCACGGCAAGTGATGGCACAGAACCTTTCACACCTTGACAAAACAGGAAGTGGCATTGCATAGCATTGTTCCTCAGTACATCTCACATCTCACTACGATATCACTAATCTGATGTACATTTCATACAAGAATGGTTCACCATATATAGCATTAATATTAGTGTGCATGGGCCCATATTACTAAATTACTGTGAATGTAAGCAGACGTCCAACACAACAACCTGGAATATTGTACATCATTTGGGCTAATCTGTAAACAGACCGGGCACCTCGAAGAGGCCTAAACCCCAAAGTGCAGACAGCCAGTGTCTGCCAAGTGTCTGGCCAAAGACTGGAAACAGCAACTGACCAGCACATGTCCAACCAAAAGACAATCTGAGGTTGTACCACTTCATGCTTTTACACTTGTACAATACACCAGGGATTTTATTGTCAATAGTGCACTTTGAACATTGCACAGTAACCCACTCCCGCCAGTCACCCAGAGCCTGAATATCCCCCAACCATTTTCACCATGGGCACCCCACTAGCCACTGCGAGTCGCTAAGGGCCTTCTGTCAACAGTTTTAAATGTCTGGCACCCACTCCCAACCCTCCAACACCTTGCACCCCCAATGCTTTGCTCCAACACCTTCATGCCTGCACAGTTGCAGGTCACAGTAATTTTAAAATGTAATATAAAACAGCAGCAGCAGCTCCATGACATCAACCCTAGAAAAGGCCCATTTTATCATCTGCTTTGGTCCTTTGAATGCTGCATAATGCCAGCCTCCGCCAGCTTCTAAGCACTGGTTCAGGAGCTGACTGCACTGCATCCTCTTGTTCCCAGTGCAAGTGTGTTGCCCCTGAGCTATCCTTCCATATATATATATTTTTGCTTGAAGAAGCAACAGATGTTTTACTTCAAATCCGGAGGGAAACTTCATATAAATTAATGATCTCACTGTGCATCTATTTACGATGTGTGTGTGATGCGGGTCTGGCAGATCTGGGTCAGGTTGCAAAGTGCCCAGGCAGGATTGGTGGCAGAATTCATTGGGGCACACCCCTCTCATCACAGGCCCAGTGCAAGACAATGAGAAACACTGATGACATGTGCATTAATGCTGTGCTGCCACTCAGTACTGCAGGCTGCTCTTACCCATTCCCAGCTAGCTGGACCTAGCCCCCATAACCTTCCTACTGCTACGGTACTGGGTATGAGCTGCACAGACAGCTTTGCCTCTGAACCCAACCGTTCGGGCATTCTTCACTAATGGAATGCCAACCTGTTAGTGATGGCGGCTTCATGTTTTTTTTCCTGGACCCCTGTTATTTCTCCAGCTAATGAGATCTAGATTCCAGGTGAAAAAAGCAGTGGCACATTTAGCTGCATTTAAAACCGCCTTCTTCAGGTGGAACTTCGATATCTGCTCTTGACACTGACTTTACCCAGGGGCCCATCGACCACAAGGACAGGTCTAGGGGTATCAGCTGCTACCCCTGCCAATCTCCAAATGATGTCCCTGTCCGCGCAGTCCCCTGTAATGTTTAATGCATATATCCAGCTGTGAACACCTGGATGTGTCATAACTGGTTGTGTCTTAACGGCGACTAAGCAGAGGTGCTGATGATCGGTCCCCCTTCAGCTGCTGCTCTCTGGACCCCTGCCTTTTGGCCCTCCTCTCTTGGGTCTTTGCCCAATCCTGCCACTGTGGTTAAAATTCTCGGCTTCACGTTCTCCTCCCCTCAATCTGCTGGGGCGCAGGTGCGCGCTGTCTGTCGGGCAGGGCATTTTAAGCTGAAGGTGTTGCATTAAGGTCTCCCAGTTCATTCCACTCATCTACATGCTGTAGTGGTGTCTTCTTTTCTGCTTGGAACCTCACAACACTTTGAGACCAGAGGGTAACTTACCGACTCCACACAGCAATCCCTCTAAAGGGCGCTATCCTCTCAAATACACAAATGCTGAACAGTCTAATCGTTTCAGTAGAACCAAAGTGTCACACTCACAACAAAAACATATTTCAGTATAAAAATAAACAGTTTATTATTTCACAATTCAATATTGCATTTATTACAATTCCAAGACAAAACATATAAATCAATAATTCTTCCCTAACTTACCAGCAAACAGATCTTCAAACATCACAATGTCAGTCCACAAATCCATACATTGCACTTATATTTAACAAATGCCATTGTCAGCTCTTCACCATCAATTTAATATTGAAGTGCTAGTGTTTGAAATATAAAGTGCAAATCTTTGAGCTAAAATTACCCCTTCACTCATTCCCAGACACAAATTCATCCATTCAAACCGCATTCACCCTACATGTTTAATTTCCCTATAGACCACAAAAACCATTAGTTGAAATTTCTTCAGCAGTACACGGATTCCTGCTTTTCTTTGAAGAAAACTGTTTACAATGGCTGGGGGCTGCACACTGTTACAGCTTCTTCCTGCCACTTCTTCTAATTGGTACAGTCCTTATACACAGATATGGTCATCCTTAACAGCACTTGCTCTCTTGAAACATTCTGAAGTGCGCAGGTTGAAATGGCCCAAAAATAAGGCGCCAAATGATCAGCGTCTCCAGGTGGAGTCATGGACATGAATTCTAAGCATAGTGGTAAGTTCCCATCACTGGTGGGGAAAGTTGAAGTTACTCCAATGTAAGGGCGAGCATCGTCGTAAAGTGTCCCGCTTGGATGGGCAGTTCGTGGAGTACTCGCATTGAGCTGGCGCCGTCCGTGAGGTAGAGAGCCTTCTCCTTCTTGGGACTCTTGATTACTGTAATTCTCTCTACTTTGCCCAACCTCTTTACCTTCTTCACCATCTTCCAATTCTTCTAATCTGTGCTGCTCGTGCAGCAACGTCTACTCCTCCACGCGCTCACATTAGCCCGGTTCTTCGCACTATCCACTGGCTTCCTGTTTCGAAGCGCAATGATTCTAAAGCCTTTTGTATTGTGCACCGCGCCTTTTACGGCACAGGTCTCGAATATGAGTAGGTGAAATGTCAGCCCTATGCGCCTTCGCGTGCTCTTCATTCTGCGGAAGTGCATCTTATCACGTTGCAGCGGTTTAAGTTGAGCCGCCGTAGGGTCTGTACTTTTCCGTTGCAGCTGCTGTGCTGTGGAAAAAGCTCCCTCGCGGCCTTCGGGCTACTACTAACCACCTGTCCTTTTTTCAGCTGTTAAAAACACTTTTGTTTTAGGTACTGGCTCTGTTTCCTCTGCCCCTCCCTTTTCCAGTTCGCAGTTCCATGATCCCCCTTGTCGGTGATAGTTGTGCTTAATACATTTGTATAACATAACATAACATAATCTAGCTGTTACCTCCCATCCCCCCTTCATTGCCACAGCCTTTACTAGATGAAGGCACACCAAGAAGGAACTGGCCCTCTGCAGCTGAACTAGCAGAAGAAAATCCCACATGACATGCTCAGAATGTATTAAGTAAGTTTAGGTGCTAGAGACTTGAAGAATGATGCACCCACATGTCCACCAACAGCCAATCAGAAGTATTTGATGAAAGTGCGTGGAGCGGCTCGTGTGGCTGCATTAGAGCTGTCTCTTAGCCACACGTCATGAACCTGCGCCCAGGTGGATGCTACGCCTCTCCTTGATCGACTGTGAGGGTCTGCTGTAAGAGGAACATGCTGCTAAGTATAGGCTGGTCAAATAGCAGTCCACCTGTAATGGCTGAGGTTTGAAGATGCAGGCTTCTCCCCTTGGAACCTCCTCTGATAGAAATGAAAAGGCTTTCTGGATGGCAGAATGATGGAGCCCTGCCCTTAAAGATCTGGAGGGTCCTGACTACATCCAGTATGTGCAGCCTCTACTCCTCCAGGGACGGCTGAGTCTGGTAGAAAATAGTAGAGCCACACCCCGACGCATATACAATAAGAAGCATATTTTTGGTTGGAACGAAGGCCCGTGATGGACGACTACCATTTCAGGGGTGAACTGAAGATATGGTTCTCTGACCAAGAAGGACCCCACTTCTCCAATCTGCCTGCCTGATGTGACAGCGGCAAGGAAAAACCTTCCGAGAGTGGTATGAAGTGATGGGGTTCACCACTCACACACCAGACTGGAGTCAGGAGATAAGTTATCAGTTAAGTTTATTCCTGACTGTATGAACAGGTAAGTCATAAGATAGGAAGTACTGGGACATCCACCCCAGCCAGCACAACACTCCAACTGTCACTGTAGAACCCTTAGAATCCTGTCTCACCAACACTCCAGGTTCCATATGACCTCACACTCTGCATCCACACACAGATGCCCATGTGACACCATCGCCGTGCATCTACACCGGTCATCTACACCCAGATGACATTATAACATGGGGCCTCATTACGACCCATGCGGTAACCATGGCGCTAGTTGCGCCATGGCTGCCGCCCGTATTTTATCGATTCTGCCATGGTGAATGGCGGAATTACCGCCCCATTCCAAGGTGCGCGGGGGCGGTAGTTCCTCATTCACCATGGCCTTTCCCCATTCCCATTTTTGCCCTCATAGGGCGCAATGGGAATGGGGAAGGCGGTAATTACGGTACCACAAATTGCGGTATCTCAATTACCTTCAAAGTCCCTTTGCGGGTGCCGAACTTAACGGCTGGTAAAACCGGCCATTATGGTAGGGACCCGCAAAGGGACCTCGTAATAGGGCGGTAAGGGATTACCGGTACCGGTACACTTACCGGTACCGGTAATCCCTTACCGCCTGGGTCGTAATGAGGCCCATGGTATTTAAGGTTGACGGTTAATAGAGGCTGCTAGGGTAATACTGAAGCTGCCGTAGAAGAAACACCAGATCCCACTCTGGCACCAGGACATCAGCGCCGATACTGAAAGCTCTTCAATAGTTAATTGATGAAGGGATCCAAGGCAGGCAAGGCAGCCACTGTGCCTTGAAAGGCCCTGATTGCAGCCCATTGTGACCTGAGTGTCAACTGACCTAAGTTTAAACTGACGCTCTCTCAGAAAAACTCCAGAATTGTCCGATAATTAATAGATGATGAGTGTCAATCCTTCTCCTTGCACCATTTATTTATTTTATTTTATATTGTTTTGTAACACGTCAGTAACTCTAGAAGTATCAGGGCGTGGATTACGTAAACACTCGAAAAACACAAAAACACACAGGACAATGATGGTGGTCCTAAACGGACTGGAAAAAACGTGAACATTGATGAGCTTTTAGGCCCTTTTAAAAAAGCAACAGGTTGCCTTCTAAGCGTAGTTCTAGTGGAAGGGTGTTCAGGATTTACGGGCATGTTAGTAGCAAAGTGTTACTAGATCTAAGTTTTCAATTTGGCTGATATAAGGTAATATTTCTTTCAAATAGCCAGGAACATGTCCATATATTGCTGTCATGACCACTTTGAGGGGGCACAAGTGTATTGACGAGGAGAGGTAATTACTGACGGGCCCATTGGTCAGCACTCACCCTCGAAAACTTGTAATACAAGATAGCTGCACCGTGTGAGGACAGGGTGCAGGACTTACATACTCCAGCACAAATCAATACTAGAGACTCAGTAAGTTGGCAAAGGGAAGTCCGTTTAATGATACATACATCAGTTTATGGATATCAGAGCAGCATCACAAACACATGTCTCGCCTCGACTTCCCTGAACTTCAGTACAACAGCCTCTTTTATGGGCAAACTTCGTCATCATTGACGTGCACTTCTATAAAAAATCATCATGCAATATAATTGGTTGGGAAAGGTAACTTAAGTATAGGTGTTATATCTGTATATGAAAATAAGGCATACGGATTGGATAACTCTTATCGGGTGTGCGTCTACGCCTATCCCTCTAAAACACACGTGATTGACGTCACTAAAAGTACGCCGTCCTATTGGTTACAGTCTCTATAGGACCCTAGATTACATGGTCCATTGTGATTGGGCAAGTTACACCCCTAAACATAAATCTCCACTTTAATTAGCAGCATGCAGAATAGACACCCTGGTGCCTGGTGTCCCAAGACTCACCCTGCCTCCCTTCCATCAATCAGTGGTTTAGGGCTATGTGTCAATTAGTTGGCTGGGTATGGCCTCGGATCTGCAGTCTCTTTTCAGGAAAAGTTATGGCACCCTCTGGTTCTGGATGACATCAGGCGGTGGTACATCTTCGTGCTTGTCTGGTCACGTGTTGGTCCACGGTGAATCTGCTTCAGTTCTCAGTCTTTTCGTGCATTTGATTCTGTGTTCGCTTGACCACCTGCATGGGCCTCTCTTATCTTGACCTTCACAAGCGGGCTGGCATGCTCTGAAGTTGGAGCCTCGTGAGCTCATGCTCACCTCCCCTTCTCTGGTTGACCTCGATTTCCCCAGCATGAGCCATCCTTTGTTAAGTTTCGATCCCGCTCTTTTCCTCAGCTTGGACCTAGATGTGAAACTCAGCCAGTTGGGCCTGGGCCGCCTGGGCATCCTTCTGCTCAAACAAAATGGAGTCACACGTGCACATTGTGCTGTATTGAGGTAGACATATATAGTTGGGGCATGCCGCTCTATTCTTCTACTTAAGCGTTGCAGGCGGTATCGATTACTTAGCATCTTGTGTTTCAAGCTTATTTACACACGTTCAATAAGGCGGTTGCTTCCATCTTGTCTCATGGCACCATTCTTATACGTTTCACAGTGTCTCTCCCCTTCGTCCATTGCAATTCTCCTCGCAGTTGTCGGTACTAGTATGCATAGCTTTCAGTAGCCACTTCTGGTTGTTCTCGGGGCTGCCTAGGCCCTTAGTCTATTTCCATTGGCCTTCCATTAAGGACTTCGAGTTCTCCTCGTGGACAGTCTGTAAATACTCGTTGTTTGGTACCAATGGCAGGTACGGTTGTCTGATTGGGTACTGTGCTGCCCAGGGTTGCCTAGTTATGGGCATTTCAACAGGTATTGATCTTCTAATGTACACAGGGCAGAGGCCCATTGCAGCCCTTTGTTGGTTCAGCTGCTCCTCGTACGTCACATACCTTGGCGAGTACCTTACTGGCAACTCACAATGGGGGGCAGGGGTGCAGGTCTTATCTGGGACCTCCTCTACACTCCCCCCCTCTGGTCGGTTCATCGACCACTCCTACTTCCTCCTTTATATTCAGTTTCTTTGTTTCCTCAGCTTCTTGCTCATCATCTTCTGGATGTACACAAGATGCGTGAATGTATGCAATTTGGGTGTCCATATCTTTATCACTCCTTTCAAACTCCCTGCTGTTTTCACATGCTCATCCTTGTTCCAGGTCATCAATTGGCATTGTCCATTTGGACTGCAGTAAATCCATTTGCCTTTATACCTTCTTCGTTTCTTGGGATAAGTGAATTTTGTTCCCTCTGGTGCAAATTCACTGGCCTTCACAAAGTCCTTTATCTCCTCATCTGTACGGTCTCTGGGCTCCCAGCCTGCTTCGACATTGACCATAATTTTCATCCCAATGGCCTTCTTTGCAGGTTTCTGGCACTGTGTGATGATTATCTTGATAACATAGAATCCTAGCAGCACCATTGCTAGCAAGGCTCCCAGAAACTTGAATTTATCGGCCATCCATTGCGGGACCCATGAGAATAGGTTCCCAAACCAACTGTCATCATCCACTTCGTCCGTTTCATCAGTCATCTGGTTTTTTAAAGTTGTCAACATGCTTATGGCCTCTGTGAGGGTTCCATTTTCCTCATCATGCGATGGTATAAATGTGCAACATGATTCTCCGATTTTTGCACAGACACCTCCATCCATTGCTGTGATCATGTCAAGCAAATATCTGTTCTGGAGGGTCATCAGTCTAACCGCTCTCAGCTCTTCTGTGATCGCATTGAATCCTTTTATTGTGGTGTTGATGGTCTGCAGTCACTCCCATCTGGTTATCTGCAACCATTTTGCATTCACTCCAATTTGGATGTGTGGCAGGAGCATTGTGGTGAATACTGTTGAAATGAGGCTGAAAAGCCTGTGTTCATATGGAATCGTATGAAATGCCTCTTCCGATTTGGTAGAAAAGTAGTTTTCTCTCTTCATTCTGGATATCAGCTTTACAGACCTCCATTTCCTCAGGTGAGCATCTGCTTTCGGAAAGCTGTCCAAATTCAGTTCACTTTTTGGGATCAGTAGTGCAGGAACGTGGACGTTCACCAGTGTGCATATGCCTCCCCAGTTCCTACGTAGTCTTATATATGCCTTGGACCCACATGCCCAATAGTGATCCAATAGGATGGCGTTTCCTTGTGTCATTCCTGCTGCTTTATATATTCATCCGCAGTTTTGATTCTCCCCCAGTTTCCTCGTGCCATTACTTCGAAAGCACAGTTTCGGGTTTTCCAGTGATACTATCTGCAAGGGTCCTCCTCTGTCTTCTACCCATGTCAACAGCTTTACCAATTTTGGCCACAATGGTCTGCATAGTCTCTGAGAGTTCTCTATTGCTTCTTTACAGGCTCCAAGGACCATCCAAGCTCGGCAGATTACTACTCCTTCTTCCAAGCTCGGCAGATTACTACTCCTTCTTCCCATTCGTCTGGGGAGACTACTGATCCCCAGATCTGCATTTGTCCACGGTTCTTCCACATTTGAGCTTCTTCTGCCGTTTTCCCTTGGACGTTCAGTCTTGAGTTTATTTCCCACCTCATTCCTGACCCTTGACGTCAGGATTTTCATATCTAATCACATGATTCTTGGTGTGCGCCCTATTTCTTGTTTTGATGTCCTGGACAAACACGTCTTCATCAGGGTAGTCCTTTTCGTCGGCCCATAACAATGAGGCATCTCTTCCCATGAATTGTCCTCTGATGTTGCACATAGCTACGTGTGACATACAGTGTGCTGTGGGGACATCTACTTCTACAGCCACAAAGATCTTGGACTTTCCCATGCTGTATGGCAGGAGTGCACAGACGAAACTTTCTCCTTCTGATTGCCTTCGTCCAACTTCCTTCATGTGCTGGTACCAGATATTGTTTCCAATATGGGCTGTGCTGTCCAAATAATCATTAAGTTCATTGTCCGCTTCATATGGGCTTCTGTTGATTCTCAATGTTTTCCTGTAATTAGCTATCATTATGTCTCTGAATGCGTCTGTGCTGCTCTTTCGTTCAGGTAGCTTCTCAGGTATTGTCCTCGGAGAGACAGGTTCCATTTCCTGCCCTGCAGTAACAGGGGGAGGTCTTGCGTTTCCTTTCCTTCCCTCATGCATTCTCTTGTAGACCTCCTCCCACCACCATTGGCTCATCCTTCCAACATGTGGCGGTGTCGTAAGCTTGGTCGTTATTTCTGGCGTTGGAGCTGGCATACTTGTTATCACAGTTGTGGTGGTTGTCTTGCTCAGCTCTTTGTGTTGCTTCTTTGCTCTAAGTATGAGTGGAAATACATACTCGACTACCGCTTGTGTTTTCTCAGTAAGTTCTTTCGCAGCTTCCTCTGTTCTCTTGAGGGATTTTGTCATGCCATCTCTGTCTTGTTGCTCGCTTGGTTCTCTGTTCTCTGGAGCTGTTCGTTTCACAGGTATCTTTTCTTTTTCGGTTGTTCCGGCCTGTGATTGCGTAGCCATTGACACTTGCCCTTGCTCGTGTGCATACAGTGTATGGGTGCGTGCCGTGGACAGTGCTATGTTATCATTCATTCCGTGCTGACCCTGTCTCCAGCTTTTCTCACCATTCATTACTTCAAGTGTGTATGTATTACTGCTAATTACATTCAACTGTAAATTGTTTGCTTCATCATCATGTTTTCTTGGAACAGGGATCACTATATAGGGTCTGGACGCTTTTGTGGGGCCCAGAGGCTCATTACCTGGTGGATGCACAGACATTGGGATGCTTCGTGTACCAATAAAAAATGCAGTTCTGATCGTTAACGACAAAAATACTACAATATCACTATACATATACATATGATTGCCTTGAAGGACAGTTTGCAGCACCTCCTTCCAGGAAAGCGGGGGTGCCCATCCACTGGTGGCACAACTAAATTACTGTTTTGGACCCCCATCTCGAATATGTCCATAGTCAATAGTTTATTTCTTTTCTTATCTTGATTTCGTTACTTAAAAAGTTCAGCAAACACTAAAGTGGCGGGTGCAGTTTAATGTCCCCCCTCTTGTGAGTGATGACGGAAGTCTCTAGTTTGTGGAGTACAGATCCTTTGCTAGACTATGGAAAAAAGGTTAGACTATCGCTTCCAGCATATCACATTAATTTTGTATTTCTATGATAAACTTTGTCCCAGGGCATTCTTCAAAGTCTATTAGGCCCTGAGGACATACAGGGATCTGTTCTCTGTGGCACCATAAAAGGGTGTCTTCACTGCACATCACGTATAGATAAACCATTGAAAAAATAAAAACAAAAATGAAAATAAAAGTGAACATATGAGAAGGTAGGAAAAAATAAGAAAAAGGTTGAAAAAAGTAAACACGCCAGTGAAGTTTGTTTCTCTGCTCCTTTCGCTTGGTTCTTCAAGGTCGAGTTGCTGCAAAGTCTCTCTCCCCCCCATTTACTCCACTGTGGGAGGATGATGAAAAATAGAAAAACCAGAAAATAAAATCACAATATTGATATCCTTGTTTCTGCTTTCCTCGATCTGTCCTCCGTTAAAAGCATGGAGAACTGTGTCTTTATTTCCGTGCTCTGCCTCTGGGGGTGATGATGAAAACAGTTTTATCTTGGACCTCTCCCTTCTAAAGCCCTACTCAGCCATGGTTTGCTTCTCAGCTGCGATGCAATAGCTCTCAGGAGTCTGTTGAGTTGGGCATTCTTTGCTGGATCATTAAGAAAAGTGGACACATCGACAGTGATGGGTCTACCCACTAGTTCTGGAAAGTTCTCGATGAGGTGAAAGAAGACTGTGAAGGCAATTCTGCTGTCTTCAGGTGACAATGACATTTGTTCAGATTCTCTGTTTCTTAGGTCACCAGTCTTTTTGCAGTGTGATCAGTCCTTGCCTTCTCGATCTGTCCCTCGCTGACTAATTTCCCTGGAATTTTCTCAGAAACTCCCTCTGAAAGCTGGACAGTTCAATTTGTAGCTGTATGCTATAGAAGAGTGTTCCTATCTTTCTCGCGTTGGCAGGGTCTCCGAGGAAGGTGAGGGCGTCAACCTCGGCAGGTCTCCCTATCATTTCCGGAAAGTCATTTACTAAGCCGAAGAGGACATTGTGGGCTAGTAGGCTGTACTCAGGGGGCAGGGACATTTATTCATTTTGCAGAGTCTCAATCACAAGGTTTTTTGCTGTTGTGAACAGATTCTTTGCTTATCTCCCCGATCTGTCCCTCGGCGGAAAGGTTCACTGGAACCTCTTGCGGTATTCTTGTTGGAAGTTAGATAGCTCCACCTGGAGCATTATGCCGTGGAGAAGAGTCTTCATGTGTAAGAAATTGGCTGGATTTCTGAGGAAGGTTGCAACATCGACATCAGCAGGTCTTACCACCATTTCTGGATAGTCTGCAACAAGTCTAATTAGGACGTTGTGGGCGAGCTGCGTGTCTGCAGGGGATAGGGACATTTGTCCTGTTTGGCAGGGTCCTTGTCATGAGCTTTTCTTTTGATTTGCACAGTCTCTGCACCTTCCTGTTGCGTGGACTACTACGAGGTGATTTAGCTTAGTCCACAGTTGGTTCAACTGAGCTAGGATTCTTTGGTCTCTGATGAAAGTACGTGTGTCAGTTGTTCTCCCGATGAGTCCTGGGCATTTCTCGATTATGTGAAGGAACAACGTGTAGGTCACTTCGTCAATGACAGCTTGAGGCGGGAGCATTAGGTCTTTGAGTCACTGTGCTCGGGCGACTCGGCGAAGACCTCTGCGATGACAGTCAATAGTTGCCTGATTACCTTCTTATTTTCTGGATCTTGGATGAATTCTGTGACACTTGTTTCTCTCCCTATGAGTGATGGATAAGTCAATGTCACTAATTGGAAATAGGCGAGTACATCCCACTCAAGGCTCCTGCTGGGGTGTGCCATAAATTCGTGAACAAAGTTTTTATGCTGGGTTCCTTCAGGATAACAGTTTCAGCTTATAAGAGTGTCCTTCCTTTACTGCTTATCGGGGTCTTAGAGTTCTTTGTTCACTACTCTGTGGCTCTATGTGTTTTCGTTACCAGTGTCACTGCAGGTTCAGAGTATGCAATATTTTCCTTTGCTCTGTGAGTTCAGCTGCACATTGTGTTTGTTTGAAAAATCTTGCATCTCGTTCAGTGCTTAGAGAGAAAGTTCAATGTATAGCCACAATTTTTACAGTTCTTCAGTTTGTCTTTTCTGCTTGTGCGTCCTTCTTCCTCACCATAGACCTTGTCTGCACGTGCTGTGGTCTTTCCCCGTTGTCTGTAGATTCCACGGTGGATGCAGCAGGAGCACCTTCTCCTATAAAGGGCTTGACGTCATTTAGGAAAATCCAAGCTCTTCTTCCTTGGAGCTTGACAGCGGACGGGGTGCAGTCCTTCACGATGAAAAGGCCATTAAATCGTGGTTCGTCCCATTTCTTCCTCATAAAGTTCCTCACCAAAACGCTGTCACCAGGGAAGATGAGTGGCGCACAAAGACTGTGTGCTGCGCCTGTCTCAGCACTGTCTGTTGTGGTTTGTGATGTGCTGTTCCCTTTACGCCGTCGCTGCAGCTGGCCTAAAATGATAGATGTGCTAGAGGTAAGGCAGTCAAGGTAATTCTTCATTTCTTCTCCCAGAACCTCTCTAGCAGGCTGGGCATCACATCTAGCCCTATCTCGGGGGGTAAGAGGGGTTCTCATTCTTCTACCAGAGATAATTTTGTGTGGCGTGAGGTGATGGTCGGAGCATGGCTGGTTCCGAAGCGCATATAATGCCAATGGCAGGCAGTGCAGATATCCCTTCTTTAATGTGAACTTCAACTTAGCTATCCTTTCTTTCAACAGGCCATTGAGCCGTTCACATATGCCATTTCCTTCTGGGTGATACGCCGATGAGAACTTGTGCTTTATACCAAGCAACAAGCTAATCTGCTCAAATACTCAGTTTACAAAATGGGGCCGGTTGTCTGACCTCATAACCTCACACACCCCCCACCTGGGGAAAACCTCCCTCACCAGGAATTTTGCAGCACAGGCAGCATCAGGGTGTGTACAGGGCCCTGCTTCTACCCATCTAGAGAATGGACACAGCACAACAATCAAATACCTGTACCCATTACAAACCTGGATAATATCGACATAGTCGATATGCAGGTGCTGGAAAGGCCCTTCAGGTCTGGGAATGATTCCTCTCATCACTTTCAATGTGTGCCCAGAGGTGAATTGCTGGCAAATTATGCAATTGACCATAAAGAATGCAACATGCTCCGCTAGATTCAGCGTGAACCAGTCTTCTGAGAGCGTTGCCACAAGATTTTCTTTTGACATATGGAAAGGGTAGTGGAGCTGTCCTAACGCTACCTTTGTAAGGGTGACAGGCATGACTGGTTTACCAGTGCTGTCCTGCCTCCATAACCCATCAGAGGGGTTTAAAGAACACCCTAGTCGCTTCCATAAATTGTTCTCATCCTGAGGTGCCTCCCCCTGGAGTTCCATTAACTGTGTCTGCCCCATATTGCTATAGGCTTCTGGAGTGGCTCGGGCTATCATCATTCATTCATGGGTACGTGCCACCTCCACGTCCATGATTGACTCACCCTTGGATGCCATGCGCTTCGCTTCCGTGTCCGCTTCATGGTTTCCACGTGATACGAAATCTGTTCCCTTGGTGTGAGTGGCACACATGATGACCGCTTTGCACACTGGGAGCTGTAGTACTTCTATCAGCCTGTCCAACAAGGCTGCATGTTGCACTGGCGTGCCGTCCACTTGGAGGTAGCCCTTCCTTTTCCATCGTGCCAAGCCTGCGTGCACGGTGGATGTCATATAGGCGGAGTCACTGTACACTGTTCCTTCCTGGTCTGCGTGATTCTCAATGGCGAGTATCAATGCCACTAGTTCTGCAGCCTGTGCCGAAAAGTGGGATAGTATTCGTGCACTGACAAGTACTTGGAACTCTCCATTTGCCATGTGTTTGATCACGGCCACGCCTGTATACCTTTGCCCATCTTCTTGGTCAATTCTTGATGACCCGTCAATGAAGACGACCTCTCCGCTTGGCGGAGCATTCTCTCTTACCCTGGGGATCTCATCCTAAAACTCTTCATAATTGGCGCAGTCATGCACAGGTTCTCCCTCTGTGATTGGCTCAGCAATAAACATAGTAGGGTTCACAGTTTTGCATCGCACTGTTTTGATTGATGGATTTGAGATAATCACCTCATATGCAGTTGCTCTCTGTGAAGTCAAGGGGCCTTTTGGCTTCTCCAATATGGCAAATAATAAGTGCTCAACATATAATGTCATGGACCATCCCATCACAATGAATGATACTTTCTCGATGGCAAATGCGACGGCTGCTAAATTTTGCTCGCATGGGAAGTGGCCCCTCATGACCGGGTCCAAGCTCCCACTATAGTACGCTAGGGGCTTGTACCCCAGCGATGTTCGCTGAGCGAGCACTGCCGTCATAAAATTGCCATCGGTATGAGAGAAGAGGTAGAATTCCTCTGCATAATTGGGGATCCCGAGAACTGGGGCCTTACAAATTGCCCCTTTAGCTCTGCAAACCCCTTGTCCATTTCTTCAGTCCATTCAATTGTTCCTTCTGTTGCCTGGGCTTTCTTTAAGGCCTGGAGCAAGGGCTTGGTGTACGAGCTGTAATCGAACACCCATGCTCTGTCATAATGCATAGGCCTAAAAAGCTCTGCATGTGTTTTACCGTGAGCGGCTTAGCCGTGTTCATGATAGCTTCAGCCCTTTCTGGTGTTACCTTTTTCCCTTCATGTGAGATTAGTTGCCCTATGTATAACACCTCTTGTTGGCAGTATTGCAACTTGTCCTTGTCCACCTTGTATCCCTTCTCAGCCAATATGGTCAGTAGCTGAACAGAGTCGTGTCAGCATTGCTCTTCAGTGGTGCTGCAGATCAGAATGTCATCTACATACTGCAATACAACACTGTCTACCGCAGTGTTGCTTAGGTCCATTTGCAGGACTCTGTTAAAAATGGACAGAGATTCACAATAACCCTGTGTCAGCCTTGTACTTTTCAGGCGCATTTGTCTGAAAGTAAATGACGTCAGGTCTTGTGAGTCACGGTGCAATGAAATCGAGAAAACTGTATTTTTCAAATCGATTACCGTGAAATATTTTGCCTCTGTGGGTATGTTGCACAAAATGGTGGATGGATTAGGGACTAGGGGGAACTCGGCTTCGACTATGTCGTTCAATGCTCGTAAATCCTGGATTAAATGCCAAGACCCTCCCTTCGATTTTTTGACAGCATAGATCACCGTGTTACAAGGTGATTCTGACGTTACCAGAATGCCTTGCTCCATCATGGCAGAGATTGTCTTCGCAATCCCCTCATCCGCTTCTCTGGACATGGGGTATTGCCGCGCTCTTGGTAGGATCGCTCCAGGCTTGAGTTTAATCTTCACCTCTCCTGCCCCCTTCAGGAGTCCTATGTCCTAAGGTCCGTTTGTCCATACTGTGACTGGACCTGGGCCATGTCCCCCTCAAAGTACTCTGGTTGTACCATCGCTAGCAGCATTCACTGTGGCACTTCTCGTTTGATCATTTTAACACAGAATATGAGACTTACTTCCACCCGTGTCTCCTCTAAGTAGGGGGGCTCTTTGAACAGATCATCATCTGTGACGTCAGTCACTCGATACCCTTCTTCAATGGCGATAACAGCGCACCATTGCCTTCCTTCATCATTGTATCCTTCTACTAAAACCAACTTCCCCTTTACTGCGGCAAACTTTATTACCAAAGGAAATATGTATCCCTCTTCTTCATGCATGGGTATCCTTGGCCTAAAAAGAAACTCATCAGGGGTCCTCATAGTTTTGCCCGCGAGGCCCGGCAATCCCGCCATAAGCACTTGCACGCCATATTCGAAGACCTCTGGCTCCAGCGGTAAAGCTCTCATAGCTGCATATCCCGAGTATGCTCTGATCATTTCGCATACGTTGGAATAATGCATTCCTGGTGTGGAGCACACTATGACATCCTCAATAAATGAGATTAACATATTCAGCTTTATCATTAGACCTCGACCCATGATGTTTACTGGGGACTGACGGGAGTACAGTAAAGGTACATTCATTTCATGCTCTCCCACTGAGACCGGGAGAGTGTCTGTAAAGGGAACTCTGCTATGAGCTCCAGTGAAACTCTGCGTGTCTATTGCCTCGCCGGACAAGGAAAACGTGCCTTCTCTTATGCACAAGCGCGTCACGCCTGTGTCAACTAAGAAGGAATACTCTTTTCCCCCTAGGGTGACGTTTACCCTCGGTTCCCTATTATGGTCTGGTGTCACCGATAGGATAGAGCACATCCAAGTTTCCCGTGAGCTGTCCTTTTTTATGTATAGGTTCGGCCCACTATAAGTTTGCGGAACACCCCCATTGTTCATACCTTGTGGTATCGGCGGTGGTGCCTGCTGGGGTTGCCCCTGTTGCAAGTTCCCCAAGTTTGAGGGTTGGAACCCTTGCTGTGCACCTTGCTGCACGTTCACCGCCTGCTGTTGTACCAGGTGGCCCTGTGCATTGCCTTGTTGCGGGGCGGCTGGCTGATTCGTCATACCTGCTCCTGCTCCTTGACTATTTTGCCACATGCCTTGGCTTCTGCACATGCGTGCCACATGTCCTGTCACTCCACACAGCCAACACACTGGCTGTGGTCGGGCCATCTGTCCATCTGGCATAGCTGGACTTCCCGTTGGTGCGCTCTGGATACCACCTTGAACATTTTGAAAACCTCCTTGGTTACCTCTAAAGCCTCCCTGATTACTCTGCCATCCTCTTCCTCCAAATCCCCTTCCTCTTGGATAATATCCCTCGTTACCCTGATTGTTTTGCGGCGGGTTAGTGGCACATTGCGCACTCGAATCGGCTGGGCTTGTTAGCATGGCTCCCTCGAGCACATACTTTGAGAGCTTTCTTTGCACCAGCTTTGCCTCTTCTCCCTTACGTGCTGCCTCTTTCTTTCGATTCTTTTCTTGCAGCAGCCTACAATAATGGGCAATTGTCAACTGGATTTCGGCCCATGATTTAGCTTCTATTCCTACCAATTTTTTTAGTTGGTTTTGCACCGGTTCTGGTAACCCTTGGCACAGTATATGATAGAATACAGGGATAGATTTCGTCCAGGACTCATGTGTTTCGAGCAACCACGCGTCTTGAAAATTCTGGATATAAAGCAACGGATCCTCTGTCTCCTTCATTTTCCGAGTCATTATAGCTATCATATTGGATGTGTCTGGATATAACGTACACAGCGCTTTCCACACTGCGGCTCCACAATTATTAAATGGCGCTCCGTCATGAGAGGTGTTAGTTATGGTTACCCTAGGGTAGCCTGCCCTTTTCCACACATCATCTGCTCTTTCTCCGAGTATAGCAATTAGGAGACCCTTGATGTCCCCTATGGCTAGGGTGACGCCCCCTGTCATTTTTTCTAGCTCATGTATCCACTTCCCGGCTCCTGATATCAACATTGGAAGCTTATTTTTGAAATGTTCCCGGTCCATGTGTGGCCATGGAATATATTGCGGTCTTACTCCCCCTTTCTCCAGCAGTGGGAATTGGAATGCGCAATCCTCTCTACCTTTCTGGTCTTTTGCCAGGGTGACGTTTCCGCCTTGCCGCCTGCCTGGTAATGCTCTTAGCCTGTCTGCATAGGCAGGGGCTGATGCCCCCCTCTGACCATGGGGTGTCTTTTTGTGTCGGCTGGACTGTCCAGCGGATTTTGGTGTCCTACTTGTGGACCCTCTAGCATCTGAACATTGTACCCCTCGGTTCCCTAGGAGCCGCCTTTCGTTCTGTCTCCCTTCGTCATACATCGCTTTTTCCGCGTCCCCATCGGAGTCAGACTCCGAATACTCCCAGTTTGCACAACTTCTTGCATCATCTTCGTTCTGCCTATCTTCTAGTCTATCTAGGTAACGTCCCCTACTCCCACTACTTTGGGTGACATACTCAGTGTCATATAACTGAGTGCTCTCTAAGCGCTCATCTTCCCTTCCCTCTTGGGAGATTCGTTCCAGTCCCGTTTCATCATATATTTTATCAATCGCTTCCCCGATGCTTCTGGTGTCAAAGTCATCATCAATAATTGTCCCGCTTGTACCTGGTACTCCATCACTTGCTGTAAAGAACTCTTCTATGTCCTCCCAGTCTACAACAGGATTGGGTTTCTTCACTTCCCGCTGCAAATATTCTAAATCTCACGCCCTTTGTCTATGCTTACGTTCTATTTCTTCGTCTGCTTCCTTGTGTTTCCTTACGTCCTCTCTAATCTTATCTATTTTCCGCATCCTTTCGTCTCTATGTTCTTTTGCCTTTCTAATCTCTTCCTTCCTTTCATGCACCCTACGTTCTTCCTCTAACTTCAACATATTCAGTCTGTAAAGTTGTTCTCGCCTCAGCCTGTCCTTCTTTCTATTTCTTTCATCCCTTGTCTCCCTATCCTTCTCCCTTCTCTGCTTTTCGTCAGGCCTTCCTCGTGGCCTTGCATCATCACTTGAATCACTCCCCTTTCCATCTAACAATATCTGTCCTCCCATCCATTCATCCTTTGCGAATGTCATCTCATCACTTTCTTTCCGCTTCTTTCCCTCCCTCTCCTTATCGAGAGGTGCACTAGTTTGTGCCTGATCCTTTCGTTCATTTCCGTGCCTCTCCTTGACCCTCGGGACAGCAGATGCTGGAACGATTTCCCGCTCCTCCTCTTTAGTTTCGTCACTACTGCATGCAGGTGACTCATACGCGGGGTTGCTATACCCCGTGGCTGCTTGGAGCTCTCGTAACGGGTAAAGACCCTCTGACCTGCTTCCCTCAATGACTGGTTCCGGCGGGGCCGGTGGCGCAGTAGGCATCTTGCCCCCCTCTGTACATACGTTTAATATCCAGTCTGTAGGTGGGTCTTCTTCGTTTGTTCACACATCTTCCATAACTCGAGAACGGCAAGGCGTTTCCCAAGCTTCTTGCCAGTATATGTGGCATGTAGGAAGGTTGTCATGTGTTGCAAATCAGCCTTAGATAACGACCCGTTCTGGGGACAAAGCATAAACATTTTATTGGCAGTACCCCTAACCCATTCTTGGCTATATTTCTTCAACTTCACTGCGTGCTTAGGCAATTGCTTACATAGATGCATAAGCGGGGTGACCTCCTCCATCTTCTCACTTCAATATCCACAATGTTTACACAATAACTTAAATCTCTCCACCAATATGAGCGAGCACCACAACCGCAAGCTCCAATCCACTTTTTTCCGCCAAAATGTATACCATCAATTTACTCAACAGAAACCATCAATTCACTGCCAATTCCCTCTCAGTTACAGAATCGCAAAAACCAAAATGCGTTTCACTCAAGCATCAACACATTTTTTGCATCAATACATTTATTGCACATTCACATATAGCAAGCCACTTATGACAGACGCTTGACAGACTAGACAGACACCAGCTGGGCAACGTATACTTGCCTTCTAATTATTACTCCGTCATGGGATTTGAACTACCCCTTTATGACTTCTTTAAACCTCTTTGTGGGCTCTGGGTTCAAGTTCCTTCTGACCACTCTTTAAAGTGCAGGAACAAGGCAAATTTTACAGTTTTTCTCTCGGGTGCCTTCCCGGTATTCCTTACCGTTTTTAGTCTTGGGTGCCCCCTCGGTATTCCTTTTACGTTTTTACCTTTCCCAGGTGCCCCCCTGGTATTCTATTACGTTTTAGATCAGGTGCCCCCCTGGAATTCTATTACGTTTTGGCTCAGGTGCCCCCGTGGTATTCTATTATACATGTCTTCCTTTTATACTCGAGTCATTAATCCACTATATATATATACCATTTTCTCTACCTCTAACTAATATGTCTTTCTCCGCCACCCTCCGTTACCTTTCCCCCACTTGCTCTAATGCCTATAAGTCATTTGGCAAGGTAACGAGTTTTGTTGTTTCACTCACCGATCGTCTCTTTTCCTCTCTGGATCTCCGGGATCGCCGCCCTTTCCTCTTCCCGCTTTATGTTTTTCGTCCGATCCGCTTCCCGTGGGAATGAAAAGGGTTATGCTTGGAAAAGTGGGTTCCTTCAGACCCACTGCAGATTTTTTGGAAGTATACTATCACTGTCCACCGGAAGCTTCTCGGCCTACTCAGCTGGAATAGCGAAAGACCTTGCGATGTAACCAGAGGCCCAGAGTTACTTCGCGCCGTCGGTCTAAGGGTGTCTTATAACTATATTACTCGATTATCAATAATCGATGGCTGAAACCATCCTCACGCTACCAAGTGTTGACGAGGAGAGGTAATTACTGACGGGCCCATTGGTCAGCACTCACCCTCGAAAACTTGTAATGCAAGATAGCTGCACTGTTTGAGGACAGGGTGCAGGACTTACATACTCCAGCACAAATCAATACACAAATCAGTAAGTTGGCAAAGGGAAGTCCGTTTAGTGATACATACATCAGCTTATGGACATCATCAGCATCACGAACACCAGTCTCGCCCCGACTTCCCTGAACTTCAGTACAACAACCTCTTTTATGGGCAAACTTCGTCATCATTGACGTGCACTTCTATAAAAAATCATCATGCAATATAATTGGTTGGGAAAAGTAACTTAAGTATGGTGTTATATCTGTATATGAAAAAAAGGCATATGGATTGGATAACTCTTATCGGGTGGGCATCTACTTCTATCCCTCTACAACACACGTGATTGACGTCACTAAAAGTATGACGTCCTATTGGTTACAGTCTCTATAGGACCCTAGATTACATGTTCCATTGTGATTGGGCAAGTTACACCCCTAAACATAAATCTCCACTTTAATTAGCAGCATGCAGAATAGACACCCTGGTGCCTGGTGTCCCAAGACTCACCCTGCCTCCCTTCCATCAATCAGTGGTTTAGGGCTATGTGTCAATTAGTTGTCTGGGTATGGCCTCGGATCTGCAGTCTCTTATCAGGAAAAGTTATGGCACCCTCTGGTTCTGGATGACATCAGGCGGTGGTACATCTTCGCACCTGTCTGGTCACCTGTTGGTCCACCGTAAATCTGCTTCTGTTCTCAGTCTTTTCGTGCATTTGATTCTGTGTTCACTTGGCCACCTGCATGGGCCTCTCTTATCCTGACCTTCATGGGCGGGCTGGCATGCTCTGAAGTTGGAGCCTTGTGAGCTCATGCTCACCTCCCCTTCTCTGGTTGACCTCGATTTCCCCAGCATGAGCCATCCTTTGTTAAGTTTCGATTCCACTCTTTTCCTCAGCTTGGACCTAGATGTGAAACTCAGCCAGTTGGGCTTGGGCCGCCTGGGCATCCTTCTGCTCAAACAAAATGGAGTCACACTTGTACATTGTGCTGTATTGAGGTAGACATATATAGTTGGCGCATGCCGCTCTATTCTTCTACTTAAGCGTTGCAGGCGTTATCGATTACTTAGCATCTTCCGTTTCAAGCTTATTTAAACACGTTCAATAAGGCGGTTGCTTCCATCTTGTCTCATGGCACCATTCCCATACGTTTTCACAGTGTCTCTCCCCTTTGTCCATTGCAATTCTCCTCGCAGTTGTCGGTACTGGTATGCATAGCTTTCAGTAGCCACTTCTGGTTGTTCTCGGGGCTGCCTAGGCCCTTAGTCTATTTCCATTGGCCTTCCATTAAGGCCTTTGAGGTCTCCTCCTGGACAGTCTGTAAATACTCGTCGTTTCGTACAATGGCAGTTACGGTTGTCTGATTGGGTACCGTGCTGCCCAGGGTTGCCTGGTTATGGGCATTTCAACAGGTACATACCTTGGTGAGTACCTTACTGGCAACACGCAATGGGGGGTAAGGGTGCAGGTCTTATCTGGGACCTCCTCCACAAGTTGTACCACAAGCAGGCTCCCACCAGAACCCTGAGGGCCTTAAAACCACTGCAAAAGGGCTCCTGGCGCCAGTCCTGGCGCCCTTGGCACCAGGCTCATATGTAGGAAAGAAGGGCTGTTCAAACTAGGTCCCATTTATGTACATGGGCCTTATCCAACATGGAAGCACCCACACAGTCTAGATCTAAGAACCAACCCTTGGGGTCTCGTGTTTTGGGTGTGACAGGCCTGGAACTACTTTCCCTGGTACTACTTTACCTGGGGTATATAAACCACACCCTGACTGCAGAACATGCTTCGTGTTATTCTGTAACCAGCATTGTGACGCTCACTATGTCCAGCTTCTGGTCTTCAGCATCTTCCTGTAATCCTGCAAGAACAAGATTATTCTATTTTACTTGAGAAAACACCATTCAGCACTCAGCATCTCAACTGGGCTGCAATCTGTGCAAACCCGAGAGAAGAAGAAACATCACTCACCTGTGAGTACTAGCTTAAGGACTTCCGGCGAACCGATACCACAGCTGCTGTTCGAACATTGCGACCTGCAATAACGAGAAAGGGAAAAACAGTATTAGAATGCGTGCTTCCAAAACATCGAATTCCATCAGTCTAACCTGAATTCCATCACACTCCGCTACACTTCCATCCGGAGCACCACAGCAACATCTGCAAAGGAAAAGAGACATATTCAGGTTCACTTTCAATATTAAACAACCACACAGCGCTGTACTTACCTTAACGGATTCCGGGGGCCTGTTTTTCCATTGCGCTCCCATCCACTCGCAGCACCACAGCGGCCTCTGAGGAGAAGAAGACAAAAACACAGGTTAGCTTTAAATACAATAAAGGCGCTGCACTTCGTGCTTTCCCTTACCTAGAAACGTGCCTCTCCATCTGGCACGCCAGCATGAACACATTTGCACCTGAAAAGAAGGAGATAAAGACATTAACGAATTCCCACCATAAACAGAACAAATACTTACAATTAACAAACCTACCTGCCTACCAGCAGATTCGTGGTCACAGCAGGCCTGGGCCCAAGGAAGGCATACTGCACCAGTGAAGCAACTCGGGCAGCTCGTCAACAAACGTCAAGAGCCCCTGCACAAGAAACGCAGGACGGATAGCTCACCCTACAAATAACTAAGGTGAGAAAAGAACCCAGTGGGAAGGGAATCGGTCAGAGGGAGGTGGGAGATTCACCCATCAGAGACAGTTATCACACATCCTCGCTTCTGTAATTGCAGATTCATTATTCAGCACTGGGAAACTACGCAATTAGGGTTCCAGATCTCAGAGCCTTCCAGACGCCCCCGGATATATCAGGTGAGCGTAACAATTATTTTGTGCACAAATACAAGCATCTTGAAAAGTATTCTAGCTCTGATTGGCAACCAGTGGAGGGATTTACGATGTTCCGTAATATGCTCTCCTCGAGGTACTTGTTTTATGATACAATCCGCATCATTTTGTACAATTTGTTTGGCCTGAAGGCCTTTTCCTGAAGCCCCACCCAGAAGAGCATTGCAGTAATCCATCATAAATAGCGTGGCAGCTCTTGCCAGAATTTCACAGTTTATGTCGGATATCAGAGGTCTGATTTTCCTTAAAAGTTTTAAGTAATAGTGGGTATTTTGTATAACTCTATATACTCGAGCCTCTGGACTGGCAGAGCAATCCAGGTATGTACCAAGTGTTTTTACTTTAGGTAACTTTTTTATGGTACTTCAATCAATCTAGTTTAGTTCTAGTTGCTTGGAGCCAAAGATCAATAGATCCGTTTTAGCATTATTGAGACACATCCAGTGCTTTCGCATCCATTGTTTTATTGTCTTAAAAACTATGTTTAGCATGGAGCTATCCTGTTCATAGTCTTCAGTCAGTTCTAATAGAAGCTGAGTATCATCAGCGTAGTTTATTAATGTAACATTTGCATCCTCTAGCAGTTTGCACAGTGGTTCCATGTAAAGATCAAACACAGTTGGTGACAGGTAAGCTCCCTCTGGGACTCCACATATGATGGGTACAAAGTCTGATGACTTGTCACCCAGTGTATAGCGGATACTCTGTCCGTCAAGAAGGATTTAATCCACTCTATTGCTCTAGGTGAGCAATTTCAGACTTTCACCAAAGCAACCAGTAAAATATCATGATCTAGTAAGTCGAAAGCTGCTGATAGGTCCAATAAGACCAGAATACTGCCTTTGCTTGAGTCAACTAGATCTAGCATATTTGAATGAAGATCTAATGAAGCACTTTCCATGCTATGTTGTGTTCTGAAACCCGATTGCTTGAGGTGGAAACTATTAATTTGTTCCAGACATTCTGCAATAGTTTGGTCGTCATTTTGTCCAATACTTTCAGTAAATATTGCGTGTTTGGAATTGGCGCTGTCTTCAGGACTTTTATCTATTTGTTTAACAAGTGGAGCCATGGTTACTTTTTTGATGCTTTTAGGTACCTTGTTGTGGTCAAAAGAAGCATATATACAACGGAACAGAAAGAGACCAAAGATGCTATTGTGCGTGAATGTCAATTTAGATGGCATACTATCTCCTAAACAGGATGTTGGGTGCATGCAATTCATTGATTACATTAATTCTGCAAGATTTATATTTCTAAATGAAAAGGCTACTTTCTCCTCATCTAGATTTCTTATGTTTATATATTTGGACATTTAAAGGGTCATCAAGGAGAGCTGTTCTAATTTTATCATTAACATTTAAAAGTCTGCAAAACCCTTTCAGACTCTAATACAGTCCTCCACAGAAGGGATAAAGGAGCAAGGTTGCTGACATGGTTTTTCCATTTTCTTTAAGATGCTAAATAAATGCTTCGTTTCATTTTTTGCATTTGCGATTTGCTGCTCAAAGTACTTTTTCTTAGTTTCTAGTATTTTGCCTTTATACGGTGTTCTTATGTTCTTTCCAAGCTAATTTATGTACGTATTTGTTTTTTTGCCAAAGACGTTCAGTTTGTGTTTTAGCCTTCTTAAATTCGGTTCGCTCTCGAGTGAACCAATCATTCAGTTGAATTTTTTCTCCAACAACAGATTTTCTAAACGCATCTACCTGATCAAGCATTTGTTTCATATAAGAGTCATAGACTTTAATTGAAGTCTCTGGGTTATCCCCATCTGATGTATCTTCCATTACCAAAGTCATCCATTTGGTTAGATCGATGGAGTAATTTTATTAAAATTACAAGTTTGGATTTTCTTGACAGGTGCTGTTTATTGAAACTAGTTTTTGTTTAAGGAGGACTTTAAAAAGAATAGTACAATGGTCAGACCAAATACAAGGTTTGGTCTAACCGATTTCCACCTGGAGATTTTTTAACACAACCCAATCCAGGATCTTGCCTTTGGAATGAGTAGGCTCAGAATTCATAATTGTGAAATCTGTATTCCAGGGATAACATTCTAGTAGGATAGCATCATAGTATGTTTTATCCTGATACCAGCAAACATCTCTCAGGAGCAGGGTAGCACTTGTAGGCTTATTTAGGGGGTGCAAGATCTAAATTAATTTATTGTTAACATCTGGCATATGCCTAGGTGGCCGGTATAGTGAGATGATGTTGATGCAATGTATTGCATCTGATTTCGGCTTTAAATGTAAAATCTCACAACCTGCACAGGTTATTGGGATTTCCTAAAAGTCTAGTTCTTCTGTCATGATGACCATCACACCCGCCCCCATTCATGTGTCAAGGATGGCACTCTATTAAGAGTAGCACAAGACACCCAGAAAGGGTTTGGGTGGTTGTGCCAAAATAAAGTGGACAGATAAGTACACACACAGCAGAGAGGAAAGAGAAAAAAGAGTAGGCCAGAGTAGCAAGGGAAAAAGGTACAGAATGAATTCCCTCTTGGGGTGTATGCAGATCTAGGAAAAGAGTATTCCACGAACCTTACGAAATACTCTAGCCTTCTACACAGTTTGCTATAACAGAGGCCCACGCTGTTTGCTCATGGCTTGGAACAGCAGCTATGGGTGTCTGTAATGTAGAGACGAAACAAGGGAAGGGGCAGAGGTTGACTGATGGGAACCAACAGACAAGCTCTGTACAAAAGGGTCTACAAACAGTACAAGAGAAGATATTACAGACAAATCCAGGAAAGGAGGTGATAGCAAACTAGCAGAAGGAAATGAAGGGAGCAGAGGACAGTAAGGAACAAGGTTGAGAGCTCAGAGGAGCAGGAAAGCAATGAGCAAGCCCACAGGAACAGGGCTGTAAGTAAGAGAGCCCAGATGAAAAGGGCTTAGGGCAGCCGAGTAAAGCAGGCTGCACGGTAAGGAACCCAGAAGGGCCGGGCGGCAAGGAGTGGGTCTTGAGGGGTAGGGCCGCTGACCGTAGAAGGTAGCAGAGGACTGTAGCGGGCTGCTAGGCCGAGAACCCAGCGGAAAAAGATAGGTAGTAGGCAGCGGAGCGTGATAAGCTGAAAAGTAGGAAGGCCAGAGGACAAGGGCCGTAGGCAACCGGAGTGAGGTATGCTGCAGAGCAGGGAGCCCAAAGGACAAAGGCTGAAGGCAGCTGGAGTGAGGCAGGCTGCAGAGCAGGGAGCCCAGAGGACAAGGGCTGAAGGCTGGAAAGCAGCAGAGCGTGATCAGCTGAAATGTAGAGAGCCCGAAGGGCAAGGGCGGAGGCTGGAAGGCAGCAGAGCGTGATCGGCTGCAATGTGGAGAGCCCGGCTGGGCAAGGGCGGAAGCTGGAAGGCAGCAGAGCGGGATCAGCTGCAATGTGGAGAGCCCAAAGGAGCAGGACTGTGAGGCAGGGAGCCTGGAAGGCAATGGCAGCGAAGTGTAACAGGCTGCAAGGCAGGAGGCCCAGAGGAGCTGGACTGAGGCAGGGAGCCCAGAAGGCTAGGGCTGTAGGCAGCAGGGTGTAGCAAGCTGCAAGGCAGGATCCAAGCAGGAGAGAAGGTAAACAGCAAACAGGATCCGTAGGAAGATGCGAAAGGTGGAGGAAGGACTCTCAGATGCAAGAGGCTGAGCCACTGCAGGCAGCAGCCTTTATACTGCCTAGCCCGGCACAGAGGCAGGCTAATTGATTGCACCTGGCTAAGCACACCTGCAGGCAATCGTCCACCTCCCTTTCTGTTCCTGGGCTGGTGGAAGCAGGGCAAGTCCCTAGGGCTTCTGGGGGGTGTAGTTCCATTGATAACCAATAGGAACAGCCAGGAATCGATGCTTGTAGCCAGGTGCATTGTGGTATACGTAGTTTGTTGGAATAAAGCACCAAAGTCTCGCAAATGGGAAATAAAGTTCCCAAAGTAAATAAAGATGGATCCAAGAGTCTGTTGTAAATAAATGATAAACAAATAGTCCATATTGAGCGTAAATGGATGCGCCCGTGGCGCAGGCGTGACATCATGTTAGTACAATTTCCTAAAATGAACGTATAGTTTTCTGGCACTGCTAGTTCCAGCATAGGTCCACAAGGTTCTTGCAGCCAGGTCTCTGTTAAACAGAACATATCAACTTCTTGATCTAAAATATCATTGTGAACATCCAACGCATGGGCATTTACTGATCTGGTATTTAATAATGCAGCCTTAATACAGTTCTGATGTGGGTTTTGTTACTTCAATGTCATCAACAGCATCATTGATATTAATGTTGCATGGATTCCTCTTTTGTGTGGGGCAAGATCCTAGTCTGTTTGGAAGCAAAAAAAACTAACATCACTTGGAAAAGCTTCATCTGATGCAAAGCGAAAAGCAATATTGAGAGCTTCTGAAACACAACAATAAACTGCAGCACGACTTGCCAACCAGAGAACAAGAGCAACTTTCTCCAGGGCAAATGAGATGCCAGAGCAAACTGGAGCAAGACTTGCTGACATGAGGACAAGAGAGCGACATCCTCCAGGGCACATGAGACACCACTCGATTAGGACACGGGCAACACTGGGTACCACAGCTATATATATATATATATATATATATAGCTATATATATATAGTATAGTATATATATATATATATATTCAGTGAAAAAACTTTGTTAAAAGGGACGTTATGGTTAAGTTGAGCTACTAAAAACCTATCAAATTCAGTAAAAAAACTTTGTTAAAGGGACATTATGGTTCAAAGTAAAACCGAAAACCCCCTGAAATTCGGCAGTTATGGTAAGATAAGCAACCATAACTCGCGCCACCGTGCACTGCTAACACTAACAACCAGGACATCAAAGATGACATCACAAATGTCATTGATGACATCACTGATGACATCACATGGCTGGCTCTCCCTTTTTTTCCTTTACTGACATATCTAAGCCACATAGTTTTCTTCAGTAACAGTCAGGAAGTAAAAATTGAAAAGGTACTATATTTGTAGACTTAGGGTCAAGTCATATCATATGAAACATATATATAGCGGAAGACACAGGCTTGAAAGAGAACAATCCTTTCTGTGCGTGAAGATAATCATTAGAGTTATCAGCACTTTCTCATAGTTTTATTTTTATTACTATACCTTCCCTGTATATGTTCATATTTGTATACATTGTACTCACACTCCTTTCCTTAGGGTTCACTGACATCATTTGATACACATACATACAGTAAGTAGCACCTTTGAAACAGAGCAATCATTTCTCTGCATAAAGATAATCAGTTAGGTTATGAACTCTTTCTGCTACTACTTCTGCTTTTTTGCTTACTTCTCTGTCCCTGTATATACTCATATTTGTATGTGTTGTTGTCTCTTTGTGTTTTGTCTGTATTAAGTGTAATTATGTATTAAGTGGGTTTTATTAGCTACTTATTACATGTTAGATTATGAATATTGCACCTTCATCATGTATACTGCACACACTGCCTAAGTTTCTGCATGAGCTGCTTAGTATACTGGATAGAACTTCATAATAGAATGCTATTTATATCAATGCATTGCTTAATGCACTAATTAGCTCATGATATTTATTCAAATGATCCTTCACACTTTTTGGTCAACATTATAAGAATCCCTCCTACAGAGTTTTCATGAAAAGTAAATGCACATGTGATGTCATCCGTGATGTCATCAATGACATTTGTGATGTCATCTTTGATGTCCTGGGTGTTAGTGTTAGCAGTGCACAGTGGCGCGAGTTATGGTTGCTTATTTTACCATAACTGCCGAATTTCAGGGGGTTTTCGGTTTTACTTTGAACCATAACGTCCCTTTAACAAAGTTTTTTACTGAATTTGATAGGTTTTTAGTAACGCAACTTAACCATAACGTCCCTTTTAACAAAGTTTTTTCACTGAATTTCATAGGTTTTTAGTAGCGCAACTTAACCATAACGTCCCTTTAACAACGTTTTTTTACTGAATTTCATATGTTTTTAGTAGCACAACTTAACCATAATATCCCTGACTTTATATACATGTGACATAGAACATACTGAACCCCTAGCTAGTGAATTCGATGTCCGCGGACTGCCGCCATGTCCGCGGACATATCGATAATCTGAGCGTGGTGAATGTAAATTTAAATAGTGTGCCCCATTTCCCCTTTGAGGTTGGCTCTGAAAAGAGCCGGTTTTTTTTGGTTTCTTTGCAGATGCTTGACAGACACCTGTTATTTTGTATTTTTTTATTTTTCTTTTTCTTACTTTACTCCTAAAATCTTCACAAAACCTTCTCCAAAGCAACCCCTATATTCCAAAACAGAATGGCATTTCCCTTAAAAGATAAGGAAATGCCATCTTCTTTAAAATAAACAGCATTACTGGAATCAATATTCTCATTATTACAGAAGAACATATCAGCTCTAAGCATGAAGGCACACATGCCTCGGTTGATTACACACCTAGCATTGTTTTGTTGAGGACAGAAAACTGAACTATTGTCCCATATTGCCCTAGGTACTAATCCAGAAAACATTACTTTGGCATTTGGAAGGATATTCATTACTGCTTGAACCAAGTGTTCCAAATCTGCCAACAAACATAGCCCAAATGGAAAGCACCATAGTGAAAACTACCACATGGGGACTGTTGATCCTGCCCATATCTTCACAAACTTGTACAATTCCCTGTACATTGCAATCAGGCACAGTGCTCCACACCACCTCCACCCCTTTAACATCAAAATTCTTTGCAACATGCCTGCATTGAGCATACTGTTGTAAACCATGCACAAACATATCTCCGAGCACCAACACCCTGACTTTCTCCACTTCTGCCATCTTCACTACACACAGTCTCTTTGAACACAAATCCACAACCTCAACATCTGATTGGCTGATCCCTACAGTCTTCTTTCCATGCTGGATTTGCTGGAAAACCCCGGATGTAGCATGCCTGTCCGCAGACCGCATAACTCTTAGACAGCCTTTCTACCATTTCCACTTCATTCTCTGTGCCATTCCCTCATTGGATACAGCTAAGCAAGCACACAATACAGAGAGCGTCCTCAGAACACCCCCATTTTGTTTATTTTCGAACATTTCAGGACACCGCAAGTGTTCTTAGAACACATTCAACTTGCCAGCGAACAATACGGACAAAGTCCTCAGAACACCCCCATTTTCTTTATGTACGAACATTTCAGGACATCGCAAGTGTTCTTAGAACACTTTCAGCTTGACAACGAACAATACAGACAACGTCTTCAGGACACCCCCTGCGAACATTCCAGGACCCCACGAGTCTTCTTAGAACACTTTCAACTTGACACCGAATCCATTCTGTTTATTTACGAACATTTCAGAACAGCCGTGTTGTCCGCAGAAAAATCGAACACAACAAAAGTGTCTAGCACATAAAAAAAACAGAACATTGAACCTATCTCATACTCCCCCACCCTCCCCAAACACTCTTACGCACCAACACACTCCACTAAATACAATTTTTAATCCAAGTTTCACCGCGCTGTCCGCGGTCGTCCGCGAAAGCAAGATGGCGGGCGCCACAGAAAATCTGATGCGCTTCACCTCTACACCGTCCAATCAGCGAACATGTTGCTTGTCCGCGGATATCACACAAGCCGCTCAGCCAATCAGGGCACTGTCCGCGGAGCGAACCGGGAAGTCCGTCCGCGGAGCGAACGGAGATATCACTAATTTATTTGCCTTACATTTTGGTCATTTTAAAAAAAACTACTGGACGGATTTACACCAAATTTGCAAAAGCACGCTTTCGGGACCAAGCCCCCGCTCCTGCCACAAATTTGGTGTAAATCCGTCTGGCGGTCTGGGCTGTAGGCGTGCACAAAGTTTTTTCCCATTATGTCTATGGGAAAAAACAAAAGTTTTGGGACCCCCCCGATAACTTTGCCCCCCCTGGACCAAACCTCTCCAACCTTTGCAAAAAAGTTCAGAGTGGGCCATATACTTTTTTTGCAAAGTTTGGTGAGGATTCGTCCAGGGGGAGCGAAGTTATAAGCCACCCAAAAAATGCTCTTCCTATGGAAACACCAACTTAACCATAACTACATGGACGCTACATGCACATATTCATATTGCTCTCTATTGGCCTGCACTTGCACTTTATTTCTTGCAACTTTGGTTCTAGTTTGAAATATCATTTGGTTGACTTGCGTAAGTTATTGTTGCCTTGCACTTTATTACCAGGACTGCATCTTTGCTCTTTTGCACATATTGATGTTGCAATTATAATGCATTTTCTGTCGTCTTACACATATTTATGCTACTATTACATATACAAGATCTATTGCTCAGTTGATTTATAGAAGTCACTATTGTTATGTACCTTGTTACTAGGACTGCAATTTTGCTCTTTTGCACATATTGTTGTTACACATGTGATGCATTTTTTGCCATCCTGTACATATTTATGCTGCTATCTTGCTGATTTGCACAAGGCCTTACTGTCATTATAGGACGCCATGATGTTTCAGTCCTTTTATTCTGTACAGTCTGTTTTGACCTTCCCATACATTTTATCTTGATATGACATACTGTTTGGCCTTTTAATCTTTGTGTATATGATGGTACTATGTTGCTTTTAGCCTGACTTATATTTGACTTACTGATTTATACGTATGTATTCTGATGCTATGGGGTATTGTGATTTTATTTTAGGAGTGCACTATGCACTCACCCAATTGCCAAACGTGTGTTGTATTTTCATTTGTTGACCAGTAACAGTGGAAATTGGGGTGCATGGGAATTGGCTCATGTGGCCTTGCTCTTGTATTTGACTGTCAGTCTGTCTTTGATGCCTTTGGTTTTCATGTAATTTTTTATCCAAATATTGGCTTGCTGTTGCCATTCCACTGGCATACTTTATCGGTCCCTTTTGGTTCTATTGCTGGCCATGACTTGATTTCCCTTCCAATATGGCCGCCATTGAATCAGTTCCCTCATGCACCCCTGCTCCCACTGACATAGTGAAAGGACTACATTCTTTTTTTACACTGTGCTTTTGTCCTTCGTTTCTTTATGTGACCAAGTGCTCAGTTGAGCGTGAACCGCGTTGTAAGCAGGTCGTGCCTATAGGCGTCCTGCCTCTGTTTGTTTGCTGTCTCCACAGCCGTTTGTTTTACACATTTTGTGCTGTTTTTCATTAAAATGGGTGTTCCAACAGCCTTCTGTGAGCTGCGCTTTCTTTTCCTTTTGGATTGATGGATTGATGGATTTTATTGGGTCCGCGGAGAGTGCGGTCTCTCCTTTTTCCTCCCTTTCTTTCTATATTTATATCACTTACTTGCTGAGCACTGTTAAATGTATATCCCAAGAGTGGTCTTCCAATATTCTTTTTTAACACTTTTTTTATTAGTGGTCCAGAAGATACATAACACAGTTACAGTTTTACCTTACAGCTAGAAATAAACATGACAAAATAGAAAATCGGTACAGATATCATACATCTCATCAAGGTGGTAAGTTTACATAGCTTCATCTTCATCGGAGATCATATCACACAAAAACATTCTGAAGGGCCCCCAAATATCTTTAGGTCTACTAGCCGATGGGCGGGTGAGGACAAACTGTTCTTCAGCCTCATTTACATATGTCAATTCCCGGAGGAACTGCTTTACAGTGGGTGGCGCAGCATTCTTCCATTGTTGTAGAATACATTTTTTGGCAACTGCGCACGAGACATTAAACCGTCTTCTGATTTTTTTCGGAGCACTTGCCTATATCTCTGAATAAATATTTCTGTGGGGTCAATGCCGGGGGGATTTGGATATCCGCCACCTCCCTCCAGAAGCCAGCCACCATCGGACAACCCCAGTACATGTGTAACGAACCAGCCTGATCCGCCTTGCATTTGGGACATTTGCCTGGACTATCTGGAACAAACTTGGCTATTTTGGCCGGGGTGTAGTGCAATCTGTTTATAATTTTAAACTGTATTAGGCGTAGCCCAGTGTTACGGGAAACCCTCTTGGCAAGGGAACAGTACCTTTCCCAGGTCTTATCGTCTATAGGGATTTGGAGATCATTTTCCCATTTACCTTTGATCAGGTTAGTCGAGGGTGAGTGTGCCTGTATTACAGTGTACAGACTGGACACCCCCAATTGGTCGCCTGCCGTTATCATCTGCACGCAGGGGTGTGTAGGGGGTTCATCGGGGAAAGACGCCCAGCACCTCTGGAAGGCCGATCTCATACGATAGTACTGCAGTGTCCTAAGTGGGCCCCTGCCAAGCGCCCCCATGATCAGCTGAAGGGTCGCAAACTTCCCATCAATAAACATATCCCCCAGTCTCATCTCTCCACTGGGATCCCAGGCCTCACGTAGGCTGGCGTCGTGTGTTGGTGGCATGTTAGGGTAATTCCAGAGGGAAACCTCGGGATTGTATGGGGCCAGTACTCCCAGTCTTTTAAATATAGCTTTCCATGCGCCAATTGTACAGCTCACCGGGTTGAAGTCGCATGAGTCCCTGTAGTGTGCATCAAAGATTACGGACTGTATGTTCTTGGGGAAAGTGGTGAGCTCCTCTACCTCCACATGGGGGGGACCCTCGTCTTTGGAATACCAATATTTCGAGAACTGGGCCTGGGAAACATAATAATACAGTTCAAAGTTAGGTGCTGCTAAGCCGCCTGCGGAGTATGGTTCAGTTAGTTTTTCCCACCCTATTCTTGGAGTCTTCCCATTCCAAAGAAGGGTCGTCGCCATAGACCTAAGTTTATTAAAGAAGGGTCTTCCCGGCCATATCGGGATTCACAAATAGATATAATAGCTTGGGCAGGACTATCATTTTTAGGACTGCTATCCTACCATGCAATGACATCGGCAGGCAGTCCCATAACAGCAATTTAGTCTTCAAGGCCTGTAGTGTGGCATCGTAGTTGTTTGTGTACAGCGTGTGTTTCCCACGTGAGACAAGTATCCCCAGATATCGGATGGACTCCCCAGACCACTTCAGACCACACAGGGAGCCGTGGCAGCCAGCTGACGGTGTGAGGGGGAAAACCTCTGACTTGTCTCTGTTTATGGAGTACCCCGAGTGTGCAGTGAACTCTTGAATCTCCGCCATAATTGGTGCTAAGTTGTTTTCTGGTTCACGGATATACAAAAGCGTGTCGTCCGCGTATAGAGAGATTAGCTGAGTAGCCCCTTTAAGGTTGATGCCCCTGTTGGAGTGTCGCAGTCGGACCGCTATAGCCATTGGCTCTATTGTCAAGGCAAATAGTATGGGCGAGAATGGGCAGCCTTGCCTAGTGCCCCTTCCCAATAAAAACAGATCTGAAATTGACTGGTTGGTCAATACCCGCGCCCCAGGTTCCGTGTAGAGTAATTCCACGTATCTAATGAAGTTAGGGCCAACACCAAATGCCTCCAGCACTGCCAGCAAGTAGGCCCACAACACAGAATCAAAGACCTTTTCCGCGTCTAATGATACGGCTACAGCGTTTCTGCCCGGGTCTATTTGGGCCATAATACCAAAAAGCCTACGAAGGTTAAGAGCCGTGGATCTAGTGGAGATAAACCCATTCTGGTCAGGGTGTACAAGTGTAGGAACTGCCGGCAGAAGCCTACTGGCCAGTACTTTGGCAAATATCTTTGCATCTGTGTTAATAAGAGACAGTAGCCTATATGACGACATGTCCTGGGGCGGGTGGCGCGGTTCAGGGAGAACAGTTATCACTGCCTCTCTCATGGACGGGGGCAGTATTTTACATTGAAGGGATTCCTCCCAAACCCGCAGTAACAATGGAACGTGTTCTGCACTAAACTCCTTGTAAAACTCAGCTCCCAGGCCGTCTAGCCCTGGAGCTTTATTGGATGCTAAATCCTTAATCGCCTCAGCAAGCTCGTCAGTAGTGAGAGGTTGGTACATTGCCAGGCAGGTCTCTTCAGGGAGTTTCGGCATTGTCAGCATCTCCAAGTATGCCCCGATTTCTGTGATCGTCTTAGTGTCTCTATTGCTATACAGCTGTTGATAAAATTTAGCAAACTCAATATTGATCTCACTCTCATTCAGTAAAACCTCTCCGCCAGACGTTTGTATACTAGTAATTCGATTAGAGTGCCTGTCCTGTTTCAGTAATTTAGACAGTGTCCTTCCCGCTTTGTTACCTTCACCATATTTACGGGCTTGGACCGGGGCCGCCATGTACTGTACTTCCCTAGCAGCTAGTCTGCCAAATTCCTGGAGATGTTTTTGTATTCCAGCTAGTATGGCCTTATCATGTGTACGAGCGTACTCGTCCTCAAGTTTCCCCAGTTCGTCCTCAGTTTGGGTCAGGTCAGCTCTAACCCCTTTCAGGAGACCCATGGATTTGGATAGCAGCGTCCCCCTAGCCCAGACCTTAAAGGATTCCCAAACTGTGGAACATCTATCAACTGAGCCCATATTAATTTCGAGGAGCTGCGTAATTTCGGTGTGTAGCCCCTCCACCACCCCAGGGTCACTCAGCAACCCCCCGGGCATCCTCCATCTTCTGGGAGATCTAGGGCAGTTTTGAATTGTAACCTCAAGTGTTATCGGGGAGTGGTCAGACAGTATACAGGGCAGTATCTTGGTCTTCCAATATTTACGTTCAAACATGGAGGGTTTGTTTCCAGGAGTGTAATGTTTGGCATCTTAAATTGGTCAATATATTTCTGTGCAACAGCTTCGCAGGGAGCGTTTTGGGTAGCTAATAGCGACATGACTTTGGTAGGATGAGCCATGGTGTAATGAAATCAAGAAGAGGTCGAACCTTGGATTTCAAATAGGAAGTCACGAGTGAAAAAGTATGTTTTGCACAAAGAAAATAGATACCACCTAGAGTATCAAGATAAGAAGATAGTATCAACGTTTCTGTGCACTGAAGAGACTCCATCAGTAAGCGTCCGGTCGCAATCCATCACATACCTGCACTAATGCACCAGTCGCCATGCGGCAAAGAAGGTCCAGTGATGCTTGTAAGAATCCAGTGTCGACTGGCATCTTGAACCCTGGATTTATGAAGCCACCTCCCTGGAGAGGCATAATGCCATAAAGCCAGTTAGTTCAATTTCCAAGCCATTAGGCGCAGTCGACGAAGGGTCGAGGAGAAACATGTTGTCCTGCAATTTGTCCAGAGGACATCTTAGAAGAAATGGAACATCCATGAACAGGGATTGCAAGAGTGGGAACCATGGCATCCCCAACTAGAAGGGTGCCTCTAGAATTAGACTATATACTTCCCGCTGATCCTGAAAGAAGAGCAAAGGAGGAAAAGCATAAAGTAGATCCTATGCCAAGCAACAAGAGGGTGTCGACCATCCACAGTGATGGGCCCGGATGGACAGTTGCACGCCAACGAAGAAGAGTATCTGATGTTGAGGCAACCAGGTCCAGCCATGGGAGGACCCCTTCGTCTATTAGGAGTTGGAAGCACTGTAGATGCATGCAGAAATTCACTGACAATGTGAATGCCCTGCTCAGCTGATCGACCACCACATTCTCCTTGCCTGGCTGCCCTGGTATTCAGCCCAGGAAAATGTAAACTTGGCTGCTTTGTTCAGGGGACCAGACCTCTTGCCCATTGCCTGTTAATGTAGGTTATCGCCACCTGATTGTCCATTCTCATTGGACTCCGATGGCTATCCAATGATGTCTGAAACCCCTGCAAAGCCTTGATGATTGTTGAAAACTCTCTCCAGTTGAGATTTCTATGCTTCTACTGTTGAACAGCAGCCTTGGAGAGAAGGAGTACCCAGTGCCACAACCCCAGCCTGTCTTGCTGATATCTGTGGTTAAGAGCGTAAGGGATTCTTGATCCAGGTCCACCCTCACCAGTAGATGCCGAGGTTCTTCCCACCAAGCAATTGATTCCCCTAGTTCCTTAGTAACTAAAACCAGCCTGTTATAATCCATCGAGGAAAGTGATCAATGCACCAGCATATGTTAAACTGGAGAGTTGAGCTGGAAACATGTCCAGGGGACTGTGGCTGTACAGACTGCCATGCCTCCCTGCACCCTCAATAATGTTTGAGTTGCTGCTTGCTGAAGAGGCAGATGCTGTTGCAGATGTTATAGGGTCACCAGTCGAGGAAGCTGGAGAAATGCCTTTTCCAGATGTGTGCAGAGTTTGATCCCAATGAAAAGAAGTGCCTGTTAGGGCACCATGTATGATTGTTGAGGTTGATCTTGAACCCATGCTGATGAAGAAGCTTACAGACCCTGGTAGTTTGCACATGTCTTTTGAAAGTTCTTGAACCAGCCAATCTGCAACGTAGGGATGGACTGGGATGACCTTTCAGTGTAGAAGACTCTGATAGAATGCTATCTGCGAGGGCGGGATAGCCTGAGTTTTTTTTAATTTTTAATATCAAATGATGCAGGTAAATTTGTAAGTGAGGACAACTAATCAGACCGCCTTTCTTAATGCTCCCAGCTGAAAAGGGCTACATGTGATATTAACAAATCAACCAATAACAAAAACTTTAATAACAAATTTAAAATAATGAAAACATTTCAAATTATATTTATATTTCAAATTGGGGAGGTCCCCACAGAAACCCCCAGTTTCCCCAGCTTTATTACACTACCCCTACATCCTCCCCACCCATTTTAATCCCTCACCCCACACCTATATTGTCATGATGCCTACCCCCGGGGACCCAGACAAAGTCCAGCAACCCCGGAAGCAGGCATCAAGTTATTCCAAGCAAGCCCAACAACCCCTGCTAGGGGCTATTTGGGTGCAGTCCTGGCGTCTATGGCGCCAGGATCATATGGAGAGTCAGTCCTGGCGCCATAGGCGCCAGGCTCATAGATTAAAACTTACCTGATGCAGACCATGCTGCAATATTACCTGATGCAGACCATGCTGCAAGAGCTCCAAGCCAAAAGAGGCTCGGAAGGGACTACTTTACCTAGGGACTATTTTTTACTCGGGTGGGGCTGGGGAGGAATACTTACCTGGGACTACTTTGGAGGCAATTTAAACCACGCCCGAAGAGCAGCACACGCTTCGCGTTATTCTGCATCCAGCAGCGTAACGCTCACTGTGCCTGCAAGTCTGCATCCAGTCTTCTGCCACGCCCGCCTCGAGTCTGGAGCTCCTAGAAAAAGGGAGAAAGAAGGAGAAAAGGTTAGAACAAGAGCAATACCTTTGATCCTTACCTGAATTCCCGATCCACCGAGCCTTCGAACTGGAAGAAAGAAGTTATTTTATGCACGTCGCCTCGCCTGCTGGAGCGCCCACTGAACTCACCGGCCTTCGCAGCATCTTCACATTCCACCGCATCCTTCTGCATGTTCCCGCCCCACTCCGGAACTAAGGGGAAGACAAGAACAGCAAGGTGAGCCAAGGGAATAAACAGAGGCAATATTAGTTACCCCCATAGACTTACCTGATTTTACCATCGGGGGTACTATTCCTCTTCACGGGTCGGCGCAGCTTCCACTGCATCCTCGCCGAATCCCGGCCCCTAAGGGAAAACAAAAGGACAGCAAGGTGAAACAAAGGGACAAACAAGGAGAAACCTCCTCACCACAATAGACTTACCTGATTTTACCGCCAGAGGCATTATTCCCCGAGACTTCATACTTTCTCTCAGCACCTGAATAAGGGAGAAAGCAATAGGTTACATACTGACATTATTTTATCGAACTGTGTTGGATAATACAAATCCTTACCTGAATATTACCGGTTGCCACGAGGAACTCTTCGCTAGGGTCAAGCTGCATCCTGCAAGGAATCGGACAAGAGTGAAAGTCAGACATTTGAACTCTTACGAACTACATACTTACGGCGTCTTGCCGGAAATCTCAGAGTCAATATTGTTCTGGAACTCACCAATTCCTTCGAGCCAATGAAGCAACTGGTTATCTACGCACCCCTGCGCTCAATGCAGGATGGAGAGCACATCTTTCCAAACCATCAGGTGAGACTATAAGAGGGGACATCAAAGGTGATCAGTGGGGAGAACAGCTGGAGTAGGGGGGTGGTTAACGCTCAACTCCACGGGTGGTTAATTCCCTTTCTCCATTTGCAGAAGAATATTCCTACGTGCCAAGCAAACGAAGCTAGGTGGGCCAGTCCAGTCCGTCATCTCGGCACTACGCGTCACATTAGTGGAGACCGCAGTTGTCCAGTTCAGATCGTCGCCCCTGTTGGAGCCAGGTGAGCTTAACAGAACGCAAAGCCTACCCACAAATTCCCACCCGGGCGTAAGGGATACCTCAGAAACTGACCGATTGGCCCAATTACTAGGGGAACTGAGGGCTGAAGTGCATTCCGCCCGTCAAGATACCAATGCTCTTAGGAGAGAACTGATTTTGTCAAAAGAGCGAACTGATGACCTTGCTAGGCAACTACTGCAAAGCCAGGCTGGACAAGCACCCCTACCAGGTCCCGGGGGAAATCCAGCTCCTGTGTCATCGAGTAACCCTGTGCAAATAAACCTACCAGGAAATATTCCATTAGCTCCGCCCGAACGCTTTGTCGGAGATCCCAAAAGGTTCACCGTGTTTATGAACCAATGCCGCTTGCACTTTTTATGCAGACCTGGAGACTTCCCAAACGATCAAGCCAAGGTAGCATCTGTATTGTCATATCTCAGCGGCAGTGCAGCTGATTGGTCAATTCCACTAGTTACTCAGGATGACCCAATTCTTCGGGATTTTTAGGGCTTTCAAATGAGCATGGAAAGACTATTTGCCCGGCACTCCCAAGGACAGGCCCTGAATAATGATCTTTTGTCCCTTCGACAGGGTAACCAGGACCTTCCATCCTGCAACGCGACCTTTAATAGGTTGATAGTGGATACTGGATGGCCTGAGGAAAAACGAATCACGTTATTTCATTGAGGGCTTCGAGGAGAACTCAAGGATGTCTTGGCTCAAGTCGTGAACCCACCTCAAGACTGCGCTGAATATATAGACTTAATGGTCCAGTTAGATCACAGACTTCAGAACAGAACGGCTGATCGAGTCAAGTTCGAGAATCGGGTGTTGGTCAAAACCCAAGCTACCCCCAAAGGAGCAGATGCTTCAGAACCCATGCAAATCGGAGGGGTTAAAGGACCCTTAACCCAGAAGGAAAGAGAAAGGAGACGGCATATGCAATTGTGTCTATATTGTGGAACTTCTGGGCATTTTCTACGGGATTGCCCTGTAAAACCACCCAAGAAGGTGGTAGGAGCTGCTGATAAAAGCCATATGGAGTCAGACTCGGGAAACGACCACACCCGACAAGCGTTGAGGTCCGCTTGCCGAGCTTGAAGAAGGATACTCAGACCTCGCATTTCATCATATCAATGGTCCTCGTAGATCCAAGGCAGCCATTGCGTATGCACGCAGTAAGGGCATACATTGATAGCGGGGCCATAGGAAACTATGTGGACTACGAATTGGCTTCCAGGATGAATCTACCTCTCTGCCGAAAAACCACCTCAGATGTCATCACCACAGTCGATGGAACTGAAATTGCCTCTGGGCCTGTAACCGATTCCACCGCAGAGATGACACTATTGGGTCAGGATGGGCACCGAGAGACTATTGTGTTTGTTCTAATCAAAGCCCCACAGTTCCAAATAATACTGGGGATACCTTGGTTGGAAACACATAATCCTTGTATTGATTGGCAAGAGAAGAGAATAACCTTCCCGGATTGTGCGCAAACCTGTTACCCAAAGAAAAATCTGAACGCAGACCTGGCCACAGTGACCACAGCAGTCGTGCAACTACCTCCAGAATACCAAGAATTCCAGGATGTCTTTCAAAAAGAACAGGCAAACACCTTACCACTTCACAGATCATACGATTGTCAAATCGATCTCATACCCGGTGCACAACCCCCTTGTAGCAGGATCTATGCCCTTACGGAACCTGAGAACCTTCACCTACGACAATACTTAGACCAGTACCTTGCTAATGGCTTCATTCACCAATCCAAGTCCCCTGCATCTTCAGCTTTGTTCTTCGTGCCCAAAAAGGAAGGTGACCTCAGAACGTGCATAGACTACCGCGCATTGAACCAGATAACTGTAAAGAACCGATACCCATTGCCTCTGATCCCTGAACTACTAGACCAAGTGAAGGACGCTTGCATATACACTAAGCTAGATCTCCGGGGGGCATACCATCTGGTACATGTAAAAGAGGGCGACGAATGGAAGACTGTTTTTCGCACTAAGTATGGGTTATTCGAATACCAGGTGATGCCTTTCGGGTTGTGCAATGCACCAGCAGCCTTCCAAAACTTTATGAACGATGTCTTTCGTGAACTCATTGACGTTTGTGTTGTTGTATATATCGATGATATTTTAGTATACTCCTCTTCAGAATCTGACCATGTGAAGCACGTCTGAGCAGTCCTTGAGAAATTACGCCAACACAAACTATATGCAAAACTGGAAAAATGTGTTTTTCATGCCACAGAAGTTGAATTCCTTGGGTTTATCCTGACCCCAAGAGGAGTCCGAATGGACTCACGAAAGGTGGACGCAATCCTTAAGTGGCCATCACCAAGTTCAGTTAAAGGAGTACAAAGCATGCTCGGCTTTGCCAATTTCTACCGCAGATTCATCCCGGATTTTTCACATGTTGTACATCCCATCACAGCACTCTTGCGAAAAAATAAACGCTTTATGTGGACTGAAGAAGCTGAAAATGCCTTCCTAGAGCTGAAAGCGAAATCATGTCTGCACCTGTATTAAAGCACCCGCGCCCTGAACTTCCATACATAGTGGAAACTGATGCATCCAGTCTAGCCATGGGAGCTGTCCTGTCTCAAAAGGACGCTGAAACTGGCCAGCTTCACCCAGTATCATTTTGGTCCAGAAAGTTCTCGGCACCCGAGTTAAACTATGCAGTTACCGACAAGGAGTTATTAGCCATTAAATCTGCCTTCAAGGCTTGGCGGCACTATCTTCTCGGTGCCAGGCATACCATTACTGTGATCACCGATCACCGGAACTTACAGTATTTAAAGACAGCCAAGGCCCAATCGTCATGCCAACTCCGATGGGCATTGTTCTTTGCCGAATTCGATTTCGTGATAACCTATCGACCAGGTTGTAAGAATGGTAAAACAGACGCCTTATCCAGAATAGGGATGGGAGAGGCAGAAGTGAACCCAGAACCAGTACTTATAATTTCCGAACAAAGGATTCTTGGCATGACTACTCTACAGACACTAGAGGACATTCAGGTAAAGATCCAGCAACTCTTTGTTCCTACAGCCCTGCAGTACTGGGTAAAGAAAGGCCCGGACTACTCTGTCACCAATGACCTGCCTTATTACCAAGGGCAGCTATTTCTGCCACCCAAGGAACTACAAGAGCTAGTCATTTCCTGTTATCATGATACCCTAATGGAGGGGCCTTGGGGGGGAGTGCTGTCATGATGCCTACCCCCGGGGACCCAGACCAAGTCCAGCAACCCTGGAAGCAGGCATCAAGTTATTCCAAGTAGGCATACAACCCCTGCTAGGGGCTATTTCGGTGCAGTCCTGGCATCTATGGCGCCAGGCTCATATGGAGAGTCAGTCCTGGCGCCATAGGCGCCAGGCTCATAGATTAAAACCTACCTGATGCAGACCATGCTGCAAACCTACCTGATGCAGACCATGCTGCAAGAGCTCCAAGCCAAAAGAGGCTTGGAAGGGACTACTTTACCTAGGGACTATTTTTTACTTGGGTGGGGCTGGGGAGGAATACTTACCTGGGACTACTTTGGAGGCTATTTAAACCACGCCCGAAGAGCAACACACGCTTCGCGTTATGCTGCATCCAGCAGCGTAACGCTCACCGTGCCTGCAAGTCTGCATCCAGTCTTCAGCCACACCCGTCTCGAGTCTGGAGCTCCTAGAAAAAGGGAGAAAGAAGGAGAAAAGGTTAGAACAAGAGCAATACCTTTGATCCTTACCTGAATTCCCGATCCACCACGCCTTCGAGATGGAAGAAAGAAGTTATTTTATGCGCGTCGCCTCGCCTGCTGCAGCGCCGCGCTGACCTCACCGGCCTTCGCAGCATCTTCACATTCCACCGCATTCTTCTGCATGTTCCCGCCGCACTCCGGCACCTAATGGGAAGACAAGAACAGCAAGGTTAGCCAAGGGAATAAACAGAGGCAATATTAGTTAACCCCCATAGACTTACCTGATTTTACCACCGGGGGTACTATTCCTCTTCACGGGTCGGCGCAGCTCCCTCTGCATCCTCGCCGAACCCCGGCCCCTAAGGGGAAACAAAAGGACAGCAAGGTGAAACAAAGGGACAAACAAGGGGAAACATCCTCATCACAATAGACTTACCTGATTTTACCGCCGGAGACATTATTCCCCAAGACTTCATACTTTCTCTCAGCGCCTCAATAAGGGAGAAAGCAACAGGTTACATACTGAAATTATTTTATCGAACTGTGTTGGATAATACAAATCCTTACCTGAATATTACCGGTTGCCACGAGGAAGTCTTCGCTAGGGTCAAGCTGCAACCTGCAAGGAATCGGACAATAGTGAAAGTCAGACATTTGAACTCCTACGAACTACATACTTACGGCGTCTTGCCGGATATCTCAGAGTCAATATTGTTCTGGGACTCACCAATTCCTTCGAGCCAGTGAAGCAACTGGTTATCTACGCGCCCCTGCGCTCAATGCAGGATGGAGAGCTCATCTTTCCAAACCATCAGGTGAGACTATAAGAGGGGACATCAAAGGTGATCAGTGGGGAGAACAGCGGGAGTGGGGGGGGGGGTTAACGCTCAACTCCACGGCTGGTAAATTCCCTTTCTCCATTTGCAGAAGAATATTCCTACGGGCCAAACAAACAAAGCTAGGTGGGCCAGTCCAGTCCGTCATCTCGGCACTACGGATCCCATTGGTGGAGACCGCAGCTGTCCAGTTCAGATCGACGCCCCTGTGGGAGCCAGGAGAGCGTAACACATAAATACTTTAAACAAAAAATTAGAAATGTTTTTGTTATTTGTTTCGTTATAAACGTTATTTGTTGTTGTTAATTCATTAATATCACTGTATACCACTGAAAAGTATAGAAAAAACATGTAAAACAGATGAACCTTTCTACTGGCCTTTCATAGTAGTTGCAAAGTACTTTGGCAACATGACAGTTACAAGGTGGCATGTGCATTCCTGCCAACAGCCTGATGGAACCTAAAGTTCCAGCAGTCAGGGTCTGCTTTTAGCCATGGCCAACTATGGCCCAAACATGATTTAATCGTATGTTCCCAGAGCATGGTGGCAAATGACATTTTAAATACTGGACAGACCTATTTGTTTTTTTTATTCGATTTAATTGTATAAAACAATTTTTACAATTTTTTTTGCAGATGATGTAGAATCTAAAATATTGGTGTACATTGAACTAGTAGTAGTAGTGTTCTTTGCGTTTGTGAACAAATCGTTCCTATCACTCCATCTTAAAAATTCAGTAAATGTTTCTTTGTCAGACATTTCTTGTTATTACTTCAGAATCTAAACCAATCATTCTGAAAACCCACACAACTGCAATAACCCAGCTCGTCTTTTCCCCACTTATTAAGTGGGGCCACCATTCCTGTTCATCGTAGACGTGTACGTTTTTGAGCAGGTGATCCAACCATAAAGTTTTTTCTTTTGTCAGGCCTGTGCATGACAGAAGGAGATGTCTTCTTGACCCGACTTGCTTTTCTTGTGGACAGTATTGACAGTTATTTGAGTGCACCTGTCTCCTAGTGGCTTGTATCTCATTGGTGCTGATCAAATTCAACCTTATTCTCATAAAGCTTGACCTTAAACCTTTGTCTGGAAGTTTCATAAGGTATGGAATAATCTCATTAACTTTTTTTGGATTATAAGGAAGATCGTTTGTCAAAATGCATTGATCAGCTGCGTTCTGAGTCTCTATCCAATCCATTTCTATCAGCTTTTTATTCACTTTCACTGGATTCGAGAGGAGATCTTCTTTGGAACTACCTATTTTTTCCAGTAGCATCCTGTTCCTCAATCTCCATGTTGTGAGCATGATGTCATTTTCACTTAACATTTCTCTGTTGATTATCTCCAGGATTGATCTCGATGTAGGGTGGATGATCTTCCTATATAGCATCAGCCCATTTCTTTCCACAATTGCTTTCAAAGAAGTAAAACTTAGCTCACGTCGAATCAGCACCATTGGGGTCGACTGTGGCAATGACAGGACTTGTCGCCAAAAGAGGCCCTCTAACTTGATCCATATAGAATCTGACAGCATTGCTTCCGCTCCAAAGACTATACCTGGAACCACATTTGACCTAAAAAATTTCAGAATTGGCATCAATGAGAAGCAACCAAACTTTCTGTTCATTACTTTTGTTTGTACTGTTAGAGTTCTTGTTTTTGCTCTAAGATGGTCTTGCATAGGTGTTTCCATTCTGCTATTGCTTAATATTATACCCAAGTATTTGAAACTGGGAACATTTTCCAGCCTGCTCCCCATCAAAAACAGTTTAAGACTTGCTTTTGTGTTCCCCTGATTTCCAAGCGACATTACCTTCATTTTTGATTTATTAAGTTCCAAGATGTTGTCTCTGAGGTAAGCAACCAAATTGTCCATCAGTCTTTGCAACCCCACAGGGGTTCGATCTAACAGTATTATGTCGTCTTCATAAACGTGTCTGGGGATTTTTGCATTTCCCAATGAGGGTGCGAAGGCTCGAATTTGATCTTGAGAGGCCATAAAGTCATCAATATATGAATTATATAATACTGGCACTAAGGGGCATCCCTGTTTCACCCCACGCGCTGTTATGATCTTATTAGATAACAGTCCCGCTTTGTTCAGTCTTACGCTCATCGATGTCTCGGAGTACAGGGGCTGGATTGGTTGTAAAGTTGAACTTGGGCACTTTCGATGTATCAGCTTTTCCCATAAGATTTCTCTATTCACTCTGTCAAAAGCTTGCACCAAGTCCACAAAAATGCAGCATAATCTTGATTTACCTTCCTGTACTTTAGCCTTCAAATAGCAGAATGTTTGCTGATGTTCCTAATCCATGTACAAAACCCACCTGTAGTGGATCATAATTGTCCGTAGCAAATGTCCACTCTTGGAAGCCTTCTAACCCAAAGGATCCAAAGATTTTGCCAATAGTGTCCAGTAAAGCAATTGGGCGGTATTGCCCTGGGTCCTTTTTATCTCCTCTTTTGAAGATTGGCACTACAATGGCGTTCTTCCATGTTAGAGGAATTGCAATGCACTCTACATAGTCCTGGAATATATCACTTATGAGAGACGGCCAGACTTTTGGGTGTTGTTTCAAGTTGTAATTGGTTATCCCATCTGGTCCCGCTGCTCACAAGCTCTTTAATTTTCTGATCTTTTCAACTATCTTCTTCTTGTCGCTGGTGATGTTCCACTTCACTTTAACAGCGGGGGCGATGAGAGCACGATTGTTTACTGGGAGTTTGTATAGTTCTGTAAAGTGAGAAGTCCACACTTGTTCAGCCATGTTATTGTCCAGGGCTGTTGTTTCCTTTGAACCTGGGTCTATAAGTGTTCCAAAGGCCCTGGAATGTTTGCCACTAAGAGTACATAGCATTTCTCCCGAGTCTGCTTGATATAAATTTACTCTTTGTTGCCGTATCCAGGATTTGTAATGTATTTCCTTCTCTTTTGCTTTGCTTATTAAAGTTGGGTTTCCAGTTTTCGTCGCCAAACGTTTACTTTGTCTTACCAGTCTCTTCTTAGCTAGTAGTAATTTATTAGAAATGTGTAGCTTTGGTTTCGAGATATCACAATTCTGCCTTTCGGTTACTGTTTGTACTTTTAGAAACGGCTGATAGCCAAGAACTTCTATGCCTCTTTTATCCCAAATTTCCTTGGCTTGGCGATAGGCAGAAGTCGCAAAAACAATCTCTTTTTCTTTTAGTCTAAGGCGTGTACCTCCCTTACAAACTTCAAGGTCATACTCCATGTGTATCCTCTGTGGTTGTGTGGCTTTCCACTGAGGTAATAGCAGATTGTTATCACTATTCAAGGTTCTCATCACCTCAAAGTTTTCGGTTAACGCAGACAGTTCTCGTGAGACACACGTGTAATCCAACAAGCGACCCAAACCCTTTCTTTCCCATGTCGGAACAGAAGGTGTTAATTTCTTTTTTATTTTATGAAGGTTGTGAAGATCGTATGCATCCATGAGAAGGTTCCATTTCTTGCCTCTTTCGTGTGAAGGCACCATACGCTGGGATTGTGCCTCTGTAACGCTCACCTAATGTCCATGGGGACGCCACTCAGCCTGATTGGACCTCTCGTGATCTCGAACCCCTCGCTTGGAATCTGCTCGACCGAGGATTGGGCCTGAAATACAGGCATTTCGGATTTAACTCTACTGTCTCTTGTTGCTTGGTTCCCTCCTCCCTCGAGGACCAAACCTTCCCATTTGTCCTCTCCTCACCTTGTTTTCTTGTATTATGCGCTCTCCGTCATGCTTCTCGGTGCAGGGGTGCGTTGTTGATGTGGGCACGGCGTAACCTATTTGCTTCACTGGTGCGGGCCCTATGAGTCCGGACTTGCTGTAACTCCAATCCGACAAGGTAGGTTTGTTGGTTTTGATGAATTGTCCTTTTCTTTTCTCTTGCCCCCTAATAATGTCTCCTCTTCTCCCATTAGGGGCTGGACAAGGTCATTGATGGTGTCGTGCTGCTTGGGGCCAAGCACGAAGCGGTGAGTGAAAGCGCGATGCGCGCTGCTATTCGCCTTTTTCTTGTGCTGACCTACGTCTCTCTTTTCCCTTGCAGCCCGCTGCAATGTCCCAGAATGGCTGCTGGCTGAGAGAGTCATTAGCGGTGAGTAAGTGTAATGCGCAGCGCCTTCTTGTCTTTTCACGTGCTAACCTGTGTTTTTTCTCCTTTTAGGTCGATGGTATGCTCCGGGACAGATGTGACCATGAGCGGCTGGAATCCAGGTAAGCGTGTGATTATTCTTGCTGTTTTCGGAATCAGAATATGGGAACGCTTACTAATGCCTTTTTTCCTTCGTTCTTTTATTCTTTTTTTTGTTTTTTTTTGGCAGAGGCATATAGCAGACACACATATCAGAGCGATCAACTGATTCAATACACGCAGAAATTAATACAGTCGCAGGAAGAGGAAAAGATTCAACACGGATGGGAAATGGTACAACACAATGCAATATAGGGCATTAGCATATCAGTGAGAGGCACAGGAGGTACCACTCTCAGAAGAGTCCACCTCCATGCTATGGAGGTAACTGTTGAAGGCAGTCCAGATGTTTGTGGGGCAACAGTGGATTGGGACCATGTTGAGGTACTCCTCCTCACAATTACGGGACCAAGTGTGCAGGTTCAGCCACTTCTGGACCGTAGGGGGGAGGGGTGCTTCCATCTCTGAAGGATACACTTCCTGGCCATCAAACAGCCCACATTCAGGAATTTAACCATATGTTTAGCCCCCTCAATTTGCCACACCCCAAACAGAACTCCCACCGGGTCTAGGTCAATAACAGTGTCAGTGATTTCAGACAGTGTCTCAAGGATCTTACCCCAGTACACCGCTAGCCTCGGGCATTCCCAGAACATATGTAGGTGATCGGCTCCATACACTCCACAGCGAGGACAAGACTGCGGGGCAGATCGGGCAAACTTAGAAATCCTGAGGGGAGTGTAGTACAGCCTATTTAACAATTTGTTTTGCATGGTGCGGTAGCTGGAGTTAAGGGAGACCCTGTTGGTATTCAAGCACATTTTCCCCCATAGGTGATCAGTTAGCTCAACGTCCAGCTCAGCTGCCTACATGGCACTGCTCCAGAGGGCCGGGCCCGGGAGCCCTGCAGCAGCAACTTGTATAGAGAAGAGACCACCCCTCGAGCACCACACGAGTTGGCAATGTATGCGGCCTCAGGAGAATCCGAAGGTTCGTCAGGAAAGCCCAGCCAGGCAGCCCGGAAAGCAGCACAGAGCCTTCGTTCTTTTCTTCCCAGGATGCGGCGTTCCGCAGTTGGAGGTGGCGCCACAGAGATGCAGTTCTCTGGACCAGAGGGGCGATGGATGGAAGCAGGATTCTACTCGAGGTAAGTGTTGTGCTAATGTTGTTCTTGTTCTTTCAGGTACGCGGTTCCTGGAAGGCAGACAAGAATCTCAGGAGACTGATCTAAGCGCAGTGAGTGTCACGCTGCAGGCGCAGAGTAACACAAAGTGTGTTTCTCTGCCCGGGCGTGGTTTATATAGCCTACAGGTATCGCAGGTATCTCAATGCCTAACCACACCCAAAAATCTAGACCGCATAGCACAGTTCATAGAACTGAGCTATGTGGGGGTATCCATATTGCACCAAAGTCCATTACCAAGTCCATTTCTCAAGTCTTTCCTCTGAACATGTATGAGCCTGGCGCCAAAGGCACCAGGATTGACTCCAAGAGGGTCTCAGATTAAATGGGGAGGCCTTTAAGGCCAATATGGAGGATCGTAGCCTGGCTCCAGTGTTTTGCCTCTGAGGGTTAGGGACAGGGATCATGACAGCCTCCTTTACCCCCTCTGACTCACACACTGAATTTAGATCACCAGTGATTATTATGTGGTCGATTTTATGAGTAGCGTTAGTCTCTTCAAGGATTTCCTCTACAGCATGTCGATATTTATCGCCCATAGTTCTTGCTGGGTTGCAGTAGGTATTAATTAAGAGGATCTTCTCACTTTTTGTTAGTTCTTTCCCATTCTCGTGTGTATTCCACAGGACTAAGACTGCTTGGATTAGTTTTGTCACACAAAGAGTAGAGTCAAGCGTTAGCCCACTACCAGATCTTAGGGCAGTGACAAGCCCCGAAATGGGCCTACCCGCTGCTCCCCTGATCATGGGTGAAAGTTCCAGGTCATAGCCATCTAGGCTCGGCTTTGAGGTTAGCCATGTCTCTTGGAGGCATACAATGTCAAAATCTCCCAAGTTGACATCTGAATCACTAATTAAATGCCCAACGTCTCTGGAGTTCCATGAACCCATCAAAATTTTCCTCAATTCACATTTTCTTCCGTCTTCCCTCAATTCACTCGCCGGGACTCCCCTGCTTTCAGATTTTGGTGGCTAGAAGAATGTATAGTTTTTCTGGACTCTGGAGGTCCAAATGCTATGCCTTGTTGCTCATTTTCATCTCTGTACCTGTGATGATGGTTTCGCAGTTTCTCTTGTTCTTTTTTTTCTTCTCTGCCATCTTTAATATTTCTGAAGAAGGTTGGTCTTCGTGGATATCTCTCTTTATCCTTATTTTGTGTTTCACTTTCCGTCATTTTTACTGATCTTCCACTGAGGTTTAGCTCCTGAAGTGGTCGCAAGTCGCGACTTCACAAAGGCTACCTCGTACTTTGCTTTGATAGCCCTGTGTATGTTCTTATTCGTCTATAATCTGTGTCCTTCACTTTTGTACTTCCATCTCATTCATGTTTGTCTTCGCTAAACCAATGTTTTTCCCTGTCTAGAGCAGTCTCTGAGTTTTGTCTCTTTTTGTTCTTGATCAACTCGTAGCCCAGGCTTCTAAAATTGCCTGTGGAGCTCCTTAGGAGGATTGTTACGCTGATTGCTTCAAGATGAAGGTACAATCACTCTTTATGATCTTCTGCCCTTGGTTCCACGATCAATAAGTCCCCCAAGTGTCGTTTTTTCAAGCTTGCAATTTGTTTGCACAACTGCAGTACCTTTCTGCGGTTGAGCACTACGTTGCTCCTCTTGTTGGAAATCAATTCCAATCTAAAGACATTCAGTTCTTGTGTTCTTTTATTTGCTTTTTCAGTTTTTTTTAGGGGACTGTATATGCTTCTGCTCCTTAAAGGAGTCCCCTTTTAGGTTGTTCTCATTTCTTTGCTTTCTCGGTTGATTACGAGGGGAGAGCCTCTTTACTGACCCCCCTTCTCTTTCATGTAGCCTCGGGCTACTCAAGGCTCCCTCCCGCCTCTCACTTGATTTCTCGCTAAGCCTTTTGCACTTTGTTTTTCTATTATTGCCAGATTGGCTGATAGTGACTCATATGCTAACATGGTCTTAAGCGTATCAGTGTCTAGGACCGGGTTTCACTCAAAACAACCGTTTGGGCCCAGTCCGGGAAATCCCCATTTTGTCTCTATGGAAATGCTTGTCACCTCCTCCACCAGACAGGAAACATCCCAATGGAATTAGGTGCACCCACTGCTTAAAAGGCAAGCACTGTCAAGACAACAGAGAGCTCACACCAGGTTGTAATTATCAGAGACTCTTTGATAGAGTACATACAAGAGAGAGGCAGAGATAGAGTAGTCAGGAGAGAAGCATCAGTTCACAGAAGGGTCCCACCATCTTGGATTTTCACAGTGACCAGCAACTTTCTGTAGACAGAACACTCTGGGTATGACATCAACAGGCAAATGACTCTGAAACAGCAGCCAGGATTAGACCCTTTCAGAAGACTAGAAGGCGGCCAATCTTTTATAGCACATTGCTGATTTAAGGGGCATGGGCCCCTTCTGTTGAATCATCTTTCCACTACTGATTTCACATGAAATTTTGTTGGGGGCACAGACTACTCCCAAGTCCTCTACCATGGAGGTGAAGACAAATACTTCAAAGGGCAAACCGTTTCCCTCAACCACCCCAAAGAAAGGTTTGGGGTGACAAGCTGAGACCACTGTTACCCTGGAATCTGCTCACTGGAGGCGACGGACCCTACAACTACTCTCTAGAAACAATCATGGCTGGGAAGAGAAGAACAAAGGATCCACCTTGCACCTGGAGACTCTGGATGGGGTTGCCCACAACCGAAAGTCAAGAACAAGCTCTGGCCACTGTAGGCCCACTTCAATCCCTTTTTGTGCTGGCTCAATTGCTTTGGAATGCTCTTTGAGCTGAGCAAGTACCTGGAGCTGACCTTGACACTCACTGCATTTGGTCCACTGTCGGACCATCGAGCCACTGACTGGACTCATCTCCAGCCAATTCTCCAGACGTTATCAAGCTGATCACCAATGTAGAGGAGCAGGTGGGCGCATTATCCCTAACATCCGCACCTCATTGCAGTCGTACTGGAGACAGCAGGAGTAGAGTTGTATGTGTAACCCCCTGTGTTGTCCCTATACCGCATCAAGTGTACGAGAGATGATATGCACTCAGGCAACCGTATCGAATATATCCTTGCACTGAGAGAGTGGAAGGATGTCGAGAGTAAGGATGTCAGCACGCACTATTGGACATCATGTAGTGCTGAGTAAAAATCTGACGAGGGCAGCGTGATGTCATAAAGAAGATATACAAGGACAAACTGAAACAATATGAAAATACTCAAGAGTTACAATGTAACCGAAGTGACAAGAGAAATATGTACAAAATGATAAAGTAACCATATACAAAGAAGAATTAAGTAACTTTCTGACCAATAAGTGTAAATACGCAGCAATGCAAGATAGATGAGATCCATAGAAGCTTGCTTTAGAGGAAAATATAACATAGCAAGGAGGGCCATGATAGGAAAATAGATGATGTCTTGTGTAAAGATTCAATTCAGCGACCACAGAAACAGACCAGGACTGCAGACTCGTGAGACACTGGATAATTAGTTTTGTGTGCAAAATGAAGAGGAGTCTATGTTGGCTGGGGATCAAGGATGCTATTTCAAGGAATATTTGCAAAGCACAAAGGGAGGCAGATGGACATGAGCCATATTTTTCTTAGATTAAGGAGGAAGAAAACATTTGCAAGAGCCAGGTATTGGACAATTAACAATGGATAAGACATCTACAAGATGGAGTGAGCAAGTCTGTGAGACCAAGAGGAGCAATGAAACCCAGCATGATTGAATTAAATAGCAGTAAACAGGAGGTCGAAATTGACAAATTTGCAGTCTCCTCACACGTGAAAAACAAGGAGTGATAGGTCGCCTTCCCCTACCTAGAGACCCTGAGTCGCAAAAAGGTTATATCCAAGGTAGCCTCATATAGTTTTTCAGCTACACATTCCACATCTAATTCACATAAATCTGTTGCTTTTCACTTGTCAATTTATTATTCAAAGAATGAGTATAAAAAAGACACCTAAACAGTATTAAAACAAACTGTGCTAGTCACTTACAATCTAACAATCTAACTGGTGAGGGTTCACCAGGCCTTTCAGAATGCCTAAGACCATAGTGAAAGGTAACGGGAAAGGACAGTGTGTATTACTGTGAGTGTGTGAACATATGTTTGTATGAGGGAGTCAAAGTGTATTGTGAGCGCCCAACTTCTAATGTGTGCCTCAAAGGTGTTAGACCAGAGTGAATGATCCAGTATTGTATCTTTGGTTTGTTAATCACTCTGTTTCACATAACTTACATTGATACAAGGTAGCTAAGGGTTATTTAATACACGAAAGCTATCTTTTGATATGAGAGATAGGAATCAGCAAATACATAGGTTCCCATTAATACGTCGACATATGTTTCGGCCTTTTTGACTCATACGGGACTCTCTCTGGTGCCGTTGGTCTGGATGTGGATAATGGCCGTCTTCAGGACAGGAGCAAATTTGTATTTTTCCGTAATGGATACTTTCCCATTATTGAGACATCTGAGAGTTTCTCAATTTCTTTGGGTCGTGTATGATAATTATCAGCAATTTCAATGGGTTCCAACAGGAATACCATACATTTCATTTCATGCACTGTATCTTTCGTGGTTCGATCTTGACGAACTGGTGAACTCAAGAGATTTTGCTTGGCACAGTTCGCAGTAGTGCTAAATTAAAAGAGGATACACTTCCATTTGTTGATGTTGATGCGCTGTGGCTAAAGCAAGAGCCTTAGTCCGTGCGTGCCGAGCCGAGGTATTGCTGATACGCCCTCGTGAGACACTGGATAATTAGTTTTGTGTGCAAAATGAAGAGGAGTCTATGTTGGCTGGGGATCAAGGATGCTATTTCAAGGAATATTTGCAAAGCACAAAGGGAGGCAGATGGACATGAGCCATATTTTTCTTAGATTAAGGAGGAAGAAAACATTTGCAAGAGCCAAGTATTGGACAATTAACAGTGGATAAGACATCTACAAGATGGAGTGAGCAAGTCTGTGAGACCAAGAGGAGCAATGAAACCCAGCATGATTGAATTAAATAGCAGTAAACAGGAGGTCGAAATTGACAAATTTGCAGTCTCCTCACACGTGATCCAGAAGTAGAAATCAAGGGCTATTCATTAAGCTGTGGATAAAGATAGTGATGTTCCTATACTCCCTTGAATTTCCCAGAACATAGAGCAAGCTACAAGGTCAACTGCAGATGGAAAACCTTGGCTTATGTCAGACTGATGTGAGATGATGGACTAATTGGGAAAGTGGGGAGTAATCGGATGTGACTCAAGCATCGGGGTTTCATTTTGCTTATCTGCTGCTAGCTGAGCTGAAAGTCTAAGGTTGGGTGGCAATCCAAACCAATCAGTGGGTTTATGGGGCAACTTGCTATACAATGTTGCATAGACCAATTCACTACCATTTTGACTGCTATAATCAGTATTATATGTATTTAGAGGTAGTTTAAGGCGTGCCTCACAGATAAGAGACAGCCAATGAAGTACTAACCCATGTGTACTCTATAATTAGATATGTTCCCCTAACCAATCCCTACCGTCAATAGGTTTTACAGTTTGCCACATAGGATGATGTCATAGATGATGCATATTGGGGTATAAAACCTCTGTGTAATCAAGTTTGTGTGTGAATTTTCAAGCATCAGTCCAATATTTGCGACTTTGCTCTGCTTTATTCAATTGAGAATAAAGTAGTACTTTGCCATATTCTTTGAGTCTGTCCATTTATTTGGTCTGAGATCTTTATTGGTAATCCCATCTAGCACAAGAGATGCTTCAAGGTGCTAGAGCACACCAGTGAACAACAGCATCACATTGTTGGCCCTCTTTGAGCCGATTCAACTGATTCGAGACACAAACCTAATCTATCCTGCCTGTTTGTCACACGATTCAAGCTGATCACCACTACAGGACAACACGGTATTGCTGGGCCGTTGCAAGATGACTCAACTGTCTTGATCCAATGTGAAAACTAATTTGAAATGTCTTGACGTTGGCCATTGTAAAGCGGCTAGAGGCCTGGCTCTATGATGTCAAGCACAAAGAATAAGAATGCAAGAAGTTTAAGTGTGTCTGTCCCCCTGGTCAGCCTTAAAGGACCCTAATCACTCTTAAAACCCTACCCCCTAACTTTTCAATGGACACCTTCAGTAAATTTGACACTGCAGCTGAAATGATTTCCCCGTGCACCCCTGTCTTCCGACCAAGCGTGCCCCCTTACTATATGAAGTATGCATATTCTGTGTCTTCTCTTACAGAGGTGGGTTATAGGTGGGATGTAGAGTTTTTCATTAGTGTGTTTGTATCTTTAGTTTAAATAGATTAACCTATTTATTATGAAACTTTTCTTTTTTAATACCACTGTTTTATTGTGCTGCCACAGTGTTGTTTGCACTGCTTCTGTACTAGCTTGCGTCCCTCATAAGTGTTTAGCATCCCCTCTGCACATTTTTTAAAATAAGAAGCAAAGGAGTTATAACCGTCACGCTGTGTCTGTTTCACCTTTATGATTGGGGTCAATGCTCGTTTAGTAATAGTGTGGGGCTGAGTAGGAGTTTTCAAGGTTCAAGTTGAGGGTACATGTGGATAGAAGGTCCACCCACTTTTTTCAGAGGGCGTATGCCGTCTCCCTGGATATTTCAGAGGTTGTGTTTTTACTTATGAATTTACACGGCCCTCAGGACTTGAACCACAGCCTTCAGGCTCGCAAGCTAGGCACTGTACCACTGCACCAGATAAGGTGACCAAAACTAGCAGACAACTAAATGTGAACTATCACATTTCGGGACTGCATGTTCCAGGGAAAACCTTGATATTGATTCTTGTAGTTTAAAACATGCACACATTTTAACGTTTTCAAAACACTATTAAAAAAAATCCTTGCTTGCTTTTTTGTGTGTGTGTTGATTTTATGAATGTGCAATTTGTATGGTTATGCAAAGCCAATTGAATGTATGTCATTTGCATATTTCACTGTGATATGCTAATTGCTGGTGACATCACATCCCATTGCATATGTTAATGAGTCCCCCCATTTTTTTTAGGACTTGACCTCTCAGTGTTTTATCCACTACTCATTCCTGCACCTTTCCACAGCAGTAGTAATTTCATCACAGAGACCCACAAGGGGAGCCAGCATTTTGGTGAAGATGCACAGGGACTGTTCAAAAAGTAATAATGGAATTGATACACATATGCACATCTGACTGCAGTCATTGTTGATGAGTTTCATTGGTATAGACAGACATGGATCCTCAAGATTCATAGCTGCCAACCAGTCCTCGGGGTGGGTTATCAAGACAGGCCTCTCAGGGGGTCCCACCCTGGATGGTCTGTAGGTAATATAGTGGTTTAGTTTCAACATGGACCTGTATTTACTAATGATTATTGGACTTGAAATAAAATTGAGAAAAAACCCTCTGCTTCCTTTGGAGAACACATACAAATTGTAATTTCCTAAAGCAATATGGCTAACCCCTGAAGCACTGCTTATTCCTTGCATTCTCCTTTTGGTAGTGGTGGCGAAATTACCCTAGAAGCTGGAGGAACATGTCTGTATTCTACGGAAATATAGATAGATGAATACCTCCCCGGGCTCAAGCATCAGAAACATCCCACCTGCATATGAAAACAGCTTTAGACCACCCCAACCAGATTCTTCATGGCATTATCAGCCTTAAGGGGAGCATTGGTGCTTCCACCCCCTTTTGAAAGTGGAAGAGACTTGTGGAAGACCTGTTGAGGAGTTACCCTTGTCTTGCATCCGAAAGGAGACATGGGGCCTCATTACAACTCCGGCGGTAGCCGTGCCAGTAAAAACGGCAGACTGCCGCTGGAGTTGTGTATTTTTTCAGGAGCCTGGCAATGGGGAATCACCAGGGCATTACAGCCCCTGCGGTCCCTGAAGCCCGGCGTCAGAAAAAATGACTCAGAATTCCCATTTGAGTCCCATAGGACTCAATGGGAATGGGGAGGACGGTAGCATCGGCACCATTCATAATGGTGCCGGTGCTACCGTCAAAGTCTGTGAGCGAGTGTCTTTCTGCCCACCAGGTCAGGCAGAAAGGCACCTGACCCGCAAACTTGTACACTGCCGGTCCGGTAACAACGGTGCAGGTACCCCTACCAGCACCATTGTTGCCAGATCGGCAGGGTTGTAATGAGGCCCATGGTTGCCCGGGTGACAGGAAGAGGTGCACTTCGAAAGAAGGTCTTTGACGCAAGGAGTATCCACTTCTTCTGTAGGACAGAGCATTTTTGAGGCCATTAAATATCTTTTTAAGAATGTGTCAATTTGTGGCCAAAGGAAGACACATCCTAAAATTGTAGTTTGGTCAAAGCCAAAGGTGACACCTGGCTGTAAATGAGGAATTACCCACAGAAGCTGCCCTCCCCTTAATGTTGTAATCTATTCTGGCAGGTATTCAACCTGTCACTTAATGATTTTCAGAAGTGGGGAAATGTGGACTATATCATTGTAAGTGGAAAAAAAACTCAACATACAAGAGGAGAGACAGGGTGGCACAGTCCACAGAAGTCACAAGCCAAATAATCTTATAATGATGAAGTAGGCCTGCTTTAGAGTGCCATCTATTTACTTCTCTACTGGGTCAGCAGGAGTGTTTTTGCTTGGAGAAGTACTACTCTGTCCGAACCCAATGTGGCATTACCAGGATATTTCTTGTCAAAGTCTGCTAAAACGTAGGGCAGGAAAGGAGGATTTTTCAGAATCCGCCTGTTAAAATGTTCTGGAAACCCCAGTTTAAGCAGAAATGATAGTCCAGTAAATCAAAGTGAATGGCAAAACCCGCCTTATTAACAATCCACATAAGGCAAGGACAGTACGTAAGCACTAAGGATCGCACATCACTCTCAGAGCTTCTCAAGAACTATTAATCAAAAACATGTCACAACTGACGTCATACTACAATCTTGGTTTCAAAAACCTATGGGGTGAAGGGATTGGTTAAGAGAATTGACTATCTATATATTATATTTGTGTTAGTCTTCTAATGGTTGTTACCTATCTAATGGCTCCATCTGAAACCCCCTCTAAATTGATAATAGAAAATACGTGTCATCTTTACACTTTGTGATTGGTTAATGCAACATGTACTGGACAGAATAGCATTGAGGATTTCCATTGGTTGGCATCTTACTGACCAACCTTGGACAATAGACAGGTCATCAACACATGAGCCAGACTGGGACTAGGGGGAGAGAGGCCCAGGAACTGCTTTCCTTTCAATTAAAAAAGTTGCTATTCCTTGTTCCTAGGCAATGAGCCAAAAGGACCACTTTGTAGTTAACCTTGCCAGACGCTTCAGTTCTGAGAATATGTGGAGAGTCGAGGAAGTTACCTATCTTTGTCTGGTGCTAATGAATTGAGAGTTTTCTTGAGTTATGGGTCATGTGTGAGAGGGCCATGTTCTGAATTATTTCACCTCACATTTACCAAGATTTACGCTACTATTACTGCAAGTGTTATTACTTTCCGAACCACTTTGGACTGGTCAAACCCTTACTTATCAATGTATTAGCTTATAATTATTCTGCACATGGCATGCAAAGGCTGGTTGTTCTTTAATTAATCTTGGAGAAATATGTCTTGTGTCTTGGGAACTATTATCTCATGTTCTCTCTGTACCATCCAAACCTGCCCTAATTTCTCGGTGACCTTGGCTGGGTCAGTGCAACTACTGTCTGTGCTCTGCATGTGTCTGTATTTCAGTAAATTCAGCAGTTTGAGCATCCATGAAACGTCAAGGCTGTTCATTTATTTGTGTGGTGCGACTTCCATTTTAGAAAAGATGGCTGTTTAGCACTGTCGTGTTTCTGTGTTAGTGAGCTTACATGCATATATCTTTCATGTTGCATTCAGTTTATACATGGCTTGTGTTATGTTTTTTATCTATTTATGTTTGCAAGCGATATTCTTTGGGTATTAATGCATATTTTGACATAGTGTCCGTGTTTCTTCATGGCACGTGCATATTTGCTTTGTGTCTATTGCATGCACGTGTATCAGTTCACAGTGAGTGTGCTTCTTCTAGCCATCTTTAGTACATTAGGTCCATTTTCTCTTGTACCTGTCTGGGATACAGCCGGTATGCTTGCCTTAGTGAGTAACATTTCTCACCTATGCAATATTGGGGTAGTATCCATAGCTATGAATTATATATTCATCTGCCTTTCAACATTCCCCCCTCTGGTTGAGTCATCAACCACACCCCTTTTCGTGCCCTCCCCCACATAAGTTATTATGGGTGTTTATATCTTAGTCAACCCCCTCAGGTTGCCCACACATCTTATCTGTTTGTCCACATTCCAGGTCATAGAGAAGCACTCCCTGTCTGGCTTGCAAAATACCAAGTGTCCAATGTAATTGCATGGGTCTTGGGGATAAGTACATTTTGATCCTGGCGGTGTAATAGGGCTTTCCCTTAAGGGTACAGAGTGGGTCATCTGTTTGGGATACCCATGTGTAGGAGCATTCCAGTCTATTACTATTTCCATTCCAAATTCTCCTTTTGTAGCCTATTTCCACCCATTTACTGCTATTCTTGAACACAAAAAGCCAGTAGTGTGTATACTACTAATGCAATGTGGGTATTCAGGAGAACAGATAGTCCCACCAGTCATCTTATTCGGGTTAATGCGTCGCCTCCATTTCTGCATGTCGTTTAGTTAATGTGGCTATGGTCTCTGTGAGGGTCCCATTTTCCCCATTGTGGGCAGATATATACATACAGCAAGAAGGCCCTATCATTGCAGACACGCCACCCTCCATAGCGGTTATGCCCTTATGGAATTGAAGCCTTTGACAGGAGTATTATTTATTTGCAAAAACATCCACCTTGCTGTTTGCCGCCACTTTCCATTCACAGCTTCCTGCAACCCATGCATAAGCATGGATGAGAAAATAATTGCTGATTTGCTGAATAACGTAATAACGTGTGATCATCTCGTATGTCGCCATAGTCTTTTATTGATTACTTTGAGTAGTAATTCTCCCCTTTGCTGCGGTCGAGGGTAAGGGACCTCTTCTTTCTTAAGTGTATAATTCAGTTGGGGAAAACTGCCTATTTGTATGTCACTCTGGGGTATTACCAGAGCTGGTGTAGTCAATTGTACATTGGAACACAGGCCTCCCCAATTTGGGGGCATTTGCATGTATGCTTTTTAATCAGAAGCCCAATAGTGATCCATCAACACTGCTGTTTTCATGCCTGGTACATAAAAAATGCGCTTGCACCCGGTATTCTTTACAGCATTTATCGTATCATTATTTCGGAAGCATAGGGTGGCATTCCTGAGGGGTAGTATCTCTACTGGTCCCCCCTCATGACTGACCTATACGAGTAACTGTGTAAGTATGGGTCATAGGTTGATGCATGCTGTATTTGCGTTTACCACAACCTCTTTCCATTGCTCCAAGACTGCTAGTGCTTTCCACACCACTAGTCTTTTAGTCCACCCCTCAGGTGTGAGTACAGTTCCCTTTATTTGTAATTGGCCCCTCTCCCAACATACAGGTATTTACTTCCCATTCTTATTGTTGCACTGTAGAATCTTATTTTCTTCTACTTTGATCCCTGCTTTAGTTGTTTCAGATGTTACATATCTTATCAACTTATGCCGTGTCTAAGCCTTTATCATCTTTTTCATCTCTTGTAAGTAATTATCTTCCCATGTGGATGTTGCTTTGTTCACCCATAAAAGTGAAGCCGTCTGACCCTGATACTGTCCTCTAGTCAGACAGAGTGCATGGTGAGTTAGGCAATGTGCTGTGTTCACAGGTACTTTTGTTGGTATAAAAACTCTGAATGTGCTCAAGGGGATAAGAGAGCATACATAAAAGCTCTCCTCAGACATCTCTCTCCCCACTTGGGTCATGTGCTGGTACCACAAATTATTTGTGACTTGAGCAGAATTTGTCATATGTGAGTTTTGATTTCTGTCTGACTACAGGAAATTATTGTGTTGCCATTTCATTTGTCATGGTAATATGGGGTTATAGAAAGAGGGGGGAGGGGAAATGGGCTCTCAAAATGAACACCCCTGTGCTGAGCTTGGTATTTTGGTCTGATGGTCTCGATAGTTCTGTGCAAGGTCACAGGTGGGAAGAGGTGAATCCAACACCTTTTGTATGGGAATAATGGAAAGTCCTAGTTACCTTGCAAAAGGTCGTTTTTGGTGAATCTTATGGTTACAAAGATTCTCACGCTGGATGCAGTGTTTCAAAGTGTGCAACTTTATTTTTCATGGTGTAGACATATAGTCTAAAAACTGGTCAGCCGACACGTGTTTTGACCTCGGAGGGTCCTTCTCAAGACAATTCCATCTGTCAGGTATGCTGTGAAAGGTCCATTCACAGCATACCTGACGGACGGCGGCAACAGCCTCAAATCTTAACCAGACCCGACCCTGAATTACTTGCCAAACGGCTCAAATTGAACAATCTCTGGGGCACCAAACCCCATGATCACCCTTATCTAAATTGCCTTGAGAAGGACCCTCCGGGATCGAAACACGTGTCGGCTGACCAGCTTTTAGACTATATGTCTACACCATGGAAAATAAAGCTACACTCTTCGAAACACCGCATTTAGCTTGAGAAGCTTTGTAACAATACGATTCACCAAAAAACGACCTTTTGCAAGGTAACTAGGACTTTCCACATAATATGGGGTTACATTGTTATATAGTGGTCTGGCTACATTGTAAAGGGCCACTTCTTGTTGTGCCATGAGGATAATAAAATGGTGGCTGCAACATGTAAAACATTTTGCTACAAGCATTATTGCCAATCTATCAGTCTTTTGCAAATAGCCATGTGCATTTTTATGTGTACAAGCCAAAAGCGAATATGTAACAAAATTGAAAATCCCATTTATCCTCTTCCCGAAAGTCTCTTTTGGTTTCTTCAAAAAAATCCTTTCAAAAATAACTTACATCTTAATGTTTACTAGAAGAACAGCAGGAGTTATATTTCTCACTTCTAAATCTGGATAGTCATTCACTAAATAAGATAAAGCCATAAGAAATATAATTGTTAGAGGAGGCATTTAGTGTATATGTTTTTTCTTCTCGTTAAAGTGCTACTCCTTTTCTCATGCAGTCGTGTTTGGAAAAAATGGCCACTAAATCTCCTTTGTTGCTTTATATAATTTAAAAGGAACAATGGGCCTCATTACAAGTCCGGCAGAAACCCTACCGGTGCTACCGGTGGATTGCCGATGGACTTGCAATATTTACCGTTGCCTGGCTTGCCGGAATCACTTGTGAATTATGACCCCGGCGTTCTGGGAAGTCTGACGCCGGTAAATGTTAATCCCCATTCCCATTGAGTCCAATAAGACTCAATGGGAATGGGGACCACAGAAGCACCAGTACCATTAATAACAGTGCCGGTACTTCTGTGTAACTCTGCGGGCGGGTTCTGTCTGCCAGTTCTGACACAGGTGGGTGGGGTGGCACCCGCCCTCAGACTTGTAGTGTGCCGATCCGGTAACAATGGTGTTGGTAGGCTTACCAGCACCACTGTTACTAGACTGGCACACTTGTAATGAGGCCCATTGTCTCTTTATAGTTCTGGTTGCTGGTTTTCTTTTTTGATTGATGTCATCTGTGTTTATCTCATCTCTTCTTCACCTTCAGATTCAGGGGGTTGTGGCAGGGGGATCTCTCCTTTATAGGGTTCGACATCACCTCATGTATGGGGAACTTTGCAGCACACATGGCATCAGGATGTGTGCATGGACCTGCTTAGATCCATAAGGAAAAGGGACATACGACTTCTTGCATGTATTGTGGAATGACTATTGATATAAAATGTGGATAACAGTTAAGAGAAGAAAAAGTCAACAGCTTGAAATATGTTAATGAAATCTATTTAGAAATCAGAATAAAGTGTTTCATTTGGTTGAAATATGTTACTGAAATTCAACCAGAATCAAAATAATGTCAACTGTACTAAGGTAAACAAGAATGGTACATTTCACTAAATAACCACAAGGGTATTACTTTGCCTTGACAAAGCCCACATTAGGTGAAACATGCACGTATCCCATTAGGTTGATATTGTCATATCTTTGGGAATATTATATTTATTTTTAAGATACACTGTCGGGAATTATATACTCTGTCACTCTGTACACATTTAACATGTTTTATATTTAACAAGAGAAATATATTTTTCAATATTTGAATGCAGATGCTGTTTGATTATGATATAAATAGTTGTTCTAGAATACAAAAAAGCCAGACTTCCAAGCACGCCGGACTGTTGGACTGTCAACGTGCTTCTGCTACTTCAGTGTTTTGTTAATAAATCTGTAAAGATTATAAATAAATTAAAAACATTTTTTTAAAAAAAGGACAGCACATAATACCTAACTGCGTATGCCATAGACTACTAGCATATACATGCAGCCATTACAATCTTCGAGCATATCTACATAGTGTATGTGCAAATGCTGAAAGGGTCCAGAAGGATGGGGTATTCCTCCTCTCACTGTTCTCAGCATGTGCCCAGCAGTTAATTGCTGGCAAGTCAAGCAGTTCACAACAAACTCTGAAAATTGCTCTGCCGTGTTGGATATAAACCAGTCTTCTGAGATCTATGCTGCAATACAATCTCGTGTTGTATGTGCTGGATGATGCAGTTTATCTGAAGCTACTTTAAGTAATCCCAAGGGCATAACTGGTTTTGTGGGGCTGTCCTGCCACCACATTGCATCTGTGGGGAACAACGAGCACCCCTTTCGTTTCCCTAATGCTTGTTCTCCTGGTTGTGCTCTTCACTGTGACTCAGTAATTTGGGCTATAGGTAGTGTATTAAAACCTTCCTTCATTACCATGTTACATGTTTGTGTGTGTTTATTTGGTGCAGTGTCAAATTCAGATATTTCAGGAAAATATGCTGGTCATTTTGCTTCTAAATCTGCAGCCTCGTTGCTGTGGGAAACTAAATCTGCACCTTTAGTTTGTGCTGCGCACTTCACCACGGTGATGACTGATGGGAGTTTAAGTATGTTTATGAGCCTGTCCAATAGCATTGCATGGTGCACTGGAGTGCCGTTTGCACATAAGTAGCCATACCTCTTCCAACATGACAGTTCTGCGTGTTCTGTTGACGCCACATAAGTGGAGTCAAAATGCACTGTTACTGCCTCTTCTTCATGCGTTTCAAGTGCCAAAAGGAGCACAAGCAATTCTGCTGATTGTGCCGATAAATGCTGTGTCAATCTTGCACTTACCACTGTCTCAAAGTTGTCATTCAATCTTGCTTTTACCATTGCGGTCCCAGTATGCCTTTCGCCCGTGCTCTGACCAGTGCATGAGGACATATCAATAAAGCAGATTGTCCCCCCTCCTAGGGAATTTTCTTTAACATGTGGTATCTCATCATGATATTCAGGGTACTTGGTGCAATCATGCACATCGTCTCCTTCTTCCACTGGCTCTGCGATGAATCTCATTGGATTTACTACTCTGCATCTGATAATTATGATAGCTGGCTTTGATATAATTACCTCATAAGCAGATGCTCTCTGTGTGGTTAATGTGCTTTCAGGCTTTTCAAGAATTGCAAACATTGCATGCTCGACATATAATGTTACATTGCGATACTAGCAGATTTTTCAATTGCAAAGCTGCTGCTGCCAATGCCTGTTCACATGGATAATGACCTCTCATTACTGGATCTAATATTGTACTGTAGAGTGCTATTGGTTTGTGTCCCATGGCAGTCTTTTGTGTAGGACTGCAGTCATTACTACTTCATTCGAGTGAGAGAATAACAATAATTCTCCTCTGTAATCAGTGATTACTTGCATGGGTGCTGTTTTAATTTCTATTTTTGAATTCGCCAAGGGCCGCTATCATTTCCCCTGTCCTTGTACTTATGTGCTTCCTTTGGGTACTTTTAAAAGTGGTCTGACATATGTACTGTAGTAAAAGACCCACACCCTGCAGTAATTGCAAAGGCCCAAAAACGGATGCATTTCCTCACTGTTTCATAATCACCTTTGCTCTCTGAAGGATCACTTTTCTTTCTTCTTGGGATATTAGCTGACCTATATAAAGGACCTCTGGCAACATTGCAATTTTTCCTTATTTACCTTATACCCCTTCTCTGCCAAAACTGTCATCAACTGTACTGAGTCCCTCCCACACGGTTCTTCTCTTTTGCTGCATATCCAAAATGTCATCTACATATTATATCACTGTGCTGTCAAGGTCTATGTTTGCTAGTCCATCTGGATTATTCAGTTAAAGATAGAGGGGGAGCCACAGGACCACTAAGATAAACAAGTCTGTTTCCTCTTGTTCCTCCAATAAGAAAACAATGCAAAGTCTTGGGACTCTTCATGGAGAGGGATCAAAAAGCAGTAATTCTTTAAATCATTTGCTGTGAAATATTTAGCTTTGGATGGAATATTGCACAACATTGTGGCAAGGTTCGAAACCAATGGGAACTCTCCTTCAACAATATTGTTCAGAGGGCGTATGTTGTGAATAAATCTCTGCAACCCCACTGTTGCCAGTTTTACTGGGTACACAGCTGTGTTACATTGGGATTCTGATGGCACCAATATCTCTTGTTGCACTAAAGCGGCAATGGTGTCATTAATACCTTCATCTGCTTCTTTTGACATTGGGTACTGTCTCACCTGTGGTAAAAAATCTTGTTGCTTCAATTTAATTTTGACTGCCCCTACTCCTTTTAATAGGCCAACATCACATGGGCTACTGATCCACAATATGCTCAGTACTTGTGCCAAATCTTCCTGGAGGATGCCATTTGTAGTGATCTGTATCTTATCTGTGTGTGTGCGATAGTTTGTGGAATGGTGAGTGACAGAATGGAATGTGGAACTGGCAAGGAAGTCTTGATGGGTAGACAGTGAGCTTCTCTCCTGGTTTCAGAAATATGGTCAGAGTGACGTAAGCCCAATGCTGCACACAGGACTATATTTTGAAGAAGTTGGAGTTTGGTGAAGTTTTGTTGGAGAGGTACCCATGAGAAGCGTATTGCAGTGATCCAGTTTGCTAATGATTAGATCTCTTGCAAGTGTAAGGCAATTGTGCAGTGACAGGAATTGTGATGCTTTTTAATTCCTCCTTTTTGATATACTTCCTCGTAAAGACCTCCCCCTTTTTATCCACTGTGAGGTTGGTGGTGTCAACCTCCTTCAGAGTTCCACCCGCAGTAATAATGACACTGTTGAAGAAAGTGGAAGGACGACGGGCACAGTCGGCCGGAGGTGACTACTGCCTCAGCCTCAGAATCCTTGACCGAATGCACAGTTTCTGCTGCAGACACATTGTTTGGAGACCTTGAGTGCCGATTGTGCTTGAGGAGACATTAACACTAGTGCTTCCTCTTTTCTGTAAATGTTCTGCCCGACATGACTGCACCTGGCATGGATACATTATGGAATGAAAGAGAAGGAGGCAACCATGACTGGCTTACAAACCTATCTCCACCAATTACAAGCAATGTTTAATCTATGGAAAACATAAGCGGGGTGGGGGTCATGGCTGCCATCTTCATCTCCCATGGGCCAGCAGAGACCTTTATTACTTTGCAAGCACGTCATTGTCATGGGTTTGTGGAAATGTATAAGTATTCATAATTTACATTTCCAGACAAACACAGCTTGAGGTTTTGTTATGTTATGTTATTGGGACTTGTACTGTGCACTGCTGCCATCTTACATGATCTCCAGGTGTTCAGGATGTTCTGAAAAGGAAGGGGATTGGGGGTGTTAGTAGGGTTCAGAGGGAAAAGTGCAACAGGGCTTTGATGTGCTGTTTGAACCTTCTGTTCGGAAAAACCAGTCACTGTGCTGGTATAATTTTAGAAGGTGGGCATTTGCATGATGTTTTGTGAGTGATTGTATGCTGGTGTTTCATGTGTGTGTTGGGAGTTGTGGAGAGCGGGTAGAGTGCCTTTAGTTTGGGCATTTTGTGTCGAAAGTCTGTGTCATGTTACTTCTGTGTTGGGTGGTGGGTACGCATAGTGCTAGAGAGATTTTAATAGGGTTAGTGAGGGGTTGTTTGGGTTGTTTTGCGATGGGTTAACCCTTTGGCTTAGTCTTATTCCTTTTCAGTTTGAGGTTGAGTTTTCTTTGGGTGGTACAGTCTCGTAGAATTCTCTTGCGCTGTGTTGGTGGTATTTTGTTGCTGCAATGTTTTCTTCAGCTTGGTGCATTTAAGAGCCATGTGTTAACCGTTCCCTGAATTTGAGGTGATATGTTGTTTGTTTTTCCATTGAGGTAGAGTTCCAGAGTCTCACAGCTATGCAGGAGAATGCTGATCTCCCAAATGTTTGCTTTGAGTATTGATTTGTTTTGAAGTGAATGTCATTGCTGGATCTTAGTGTTTGTGTGAGTTTGTAGATGGGGATTTTCTCCTGTATGAATTCACTCCTTGGCCATGAATTGCTCTGCGTGTTATGCAGAGAGTTTTTGAAAAAGATTCGTTTTTTGTCTGGTACACAGTGTAGTGTTCTTAACGCTGGTGTGATCTAGTCTCTTCTATTGAGTCTAGTGTTAGTTCGTCGTCCATTAGGATTCCAAGATTTATGAGCACTTTGGATGGTTCATGGAAAGTGAGGGTTGTTGGTGCTCATCCACTGGTTTAGTTCACTGAGGCAGTCGGTAAGTGTTGGACTTTGTTCTGCAGTGGTGTTGATTTTATAGATGATTTGAGTGTCATATGCGTAGTTGTAGCAGGTGAGGCCATGTTTTTTTATGAGGTCAATCAGGGGGCTCATGAAGATGTCAAAGTGTAACGGAGACAGCAATCAGCCCTGTGGGACTCCACGTGTTGTTTTCTGAGGTGCTGAGGTGAATGGCGCTATCCCGGTTGCTTCTGATCTTCCTGTGAGGAAGGGGTTTTGCCAGAGGAGAGCTGTGTTGCCAATACCAATATCTTCTAGTTATTTGTTGAGCGTGTCGTGGTTGACTGTGTCGAAGGCTGCTTAGAGGTCAAGTAGTATTAGAGACAAATTTGTGTTGGAGTCTGCGTTGGTCTTTAGATCATCCGAAATTGATAGTAGAACAGTATCTGTTCCTCTCATGGGTCTGAAGCCTATTTCTGTCTGGTCTAACAACCAGTTGTTTTCTAAGTATTCTAAGATTTGTTCATAGATGCAGCTTTCTAGTAGTTTTGGAATATGGGATATTTGAAATTGGCCAGTACTTGGTTAGGTCTTCTGTGTTTCACAATGTATCTTTAAGGAGTGGCTTGATGTAGGCCCATTTGAAGGCATGTGGCACGATTCCTATTGCTAGTGAGAGGCTAAAGAGGTTGAGTTAGTATTCTGCCGGTATTCTGTAAGGATATTTGGCGTGTTACAGCACAAAGTACAGCACTACTGCACAGGTAGCAATTTTTTTTTGATGCAGCACCAAATGCCTATGGTGCATTGCTATATGTGTTACCAGATTAACAAGGAAAGACAGGCTATTCAGTCAAAAACGATTTTAACATATAAGATGCAAATCTATTTTTACAGTTAAAAGCACACGTGCACATTCAAAAATGCACACTATTTTCACCTGAAATGCCTATGGTGCAAGAGACACATTTGAAAATTAATAACTAACATTACTCATAACTAACCTGACTAATGAAACTGAAGTTAACATAATCCACTAATAAAAATGTGTCTCCACTGCAGAAATAGGCCTACTCTGAAAGTGAACTTTTAAACGCACATTCATTTTTTTTTCTCTGCTGCTCTGTCCACATAACTACAGGAAGCAAAAGGGCTCGAAAGAACAGGAAATCAGTTGGTTACAAAGTATTACTATAAAAATGAGCCATTGTGTAGAGAGGGAGGAGATGGCATGATTGATTCTGATTGGAGCAGCGTCATAGCAAGTATCATGCTAGAGGCAGTGATTAGGTTTTTGCTGGGGGGAGTTTGAGGAGAGAGGGAGGACAGTGGAGATTTGGAGAGCTAGGGGAAGGACCTGTTTTTTCCTGGTTGGAGCATTTCTGCTGAAAAAGCTGAGAGTTCCAGGCAATGACCCCGGTTTGAGAAGGAAAGGCGCTCCTTTTCACTGGGGTTAATCTTCAATGGAGCCACATTCAGAAAGAGAACAGCTGAAGAAAACTCGGCTGAACAGATAAGGTAATTACATAAGTGTGGGAGCTGTGTGTGTACGAGAATATTCAGTCAGAGTAGGAAAGGAGATTCCGGTGCCTTAATCACATGTTAATGTTGCAAATTGGGTTCTGTTCTCCGCCACTCTTTTTTCAGTGTATCACAGACAATGCTGTTACTGTGCTATTTTATTTATTTCTGTAAAGAGTGAGATCGTGTTTAAATGCAACTTTTATAATACAGAAAAATATTTGAAAGCAGACGGGTGGTGTATTTTATATTTACCAATACAGTGCTGATGATGAGGGGAGATTTTTAAACAATGCAATTGTCATTTTAAGACAGATGTGTGCATGATCATATTCAGTATGGACAGTTGAGAGTGATTGTTTGTAGCATAGCTCGTTGGAGGTACATGATCCAACGGGAAGAGGGACTCTCTGAACATAGTTCCCTACTGTATATAAGGTAGTGGAAATTACCACAAAATTACCACATATAGCTCTCTGTCGTAAATAAGTCAGTGAGATCGCCCATGGTGGCACACCAACACTAACACTGAAAATGTGGTATTCCTGAAATGTAGGTCTGAGGTCTCTCTAGTGATTACACGAAAAATCTAAGCAAAGATAAGGGATTCTGGACATTGGGACCACAAATAAAACAAGGGAATTATGCTCACCAAAATACCACCAACCACGCATACCAACCACGCATACCAAATATGCATGTCTGGGTGCTGAAATAATGCATGTCCACTGTATTATTGTTGCACATGGCCCAATCTGAATACAAGGAGTCATTATTGCTAAGTTATTTTTCGGCGGTAATAAAATACCGTCAGGCCCCAAATCTCCACAAAATACCCTACATATTTATGGTGCGTTGCAGGCCGGGAAAGTGATCATAGAGTACCTACTGGGCGTGGCAAGCGTGTCTCACACTGCCATTTGCACATTAAAGGGAACCCATTTTATAATAGCAGTGTGCCACTAAAAACGAATTTCAGAATGTCACAAAGGGAAACCACATTCTCAGATCTAGTGCAATATTTAGAGGCAAAGTTGTTTGCACATGGGAATTGGTCGTCGAATAGCACGTTAGAATGGAGTAACCGCATTCAGGGTGAGGTGCAGAAAGAAAAACTAGACAATATTTTTGCAGAAGGCAGCATAATTCAGGTCTGCCTTACAAGATTATTGAATGCAGCCGATAAAAGTGCAGAGAAAGACTGTTTAATACGGCTATGCGGCAAAATATGGTAAAATATGGTTTATTTTAAACAGGTCCCTGCGAATGCAAGAGAATGCAAGAGAATGATACTCAGCTAATTAACAGGTTAAAGACTGAATTAGATGGGGCAAGTAAACATCAGGAAATGTTGAGAGCAGAATTGGATGTATGCCAAAAAGACATGCAATTAAAATGCAGAGACTTTGATACTCAGTTATCCAAAAGCAAGAAACAATTTGAAGATAGTGAGCAAGAATTGGCACACTTAAAAGCCTTAGTGGGGGATAAAGATGAGGTTGTTTCAGAGATGCAGATTTTACAAAAAGAACATTGTGAAAAAGAAGGTGATCTCCAGAGTGCAGAACAAGAAATGATTAAAATGATTCAAGAAAGAGACAAGAGAAATAAAGAGTTCAATGAATGCCAAATGCAAATGTGCGACATGCAGGAGGTGATTAATAAGATGAATGGCGAAAACAACTATTTACAAGATGAAGCCAACAGACTCCTTAAAAAGTGTAAGGACTTAGAACAGCAAATATGCATTCCCAGGTCCCAGGAGAGGTGGCAGGGTACCACATTCAATGGAGTGGAGGTGAATTCTAACTCTGCCCAAAGAGCTAGTGCTCCAGTGACTGGGCCGGTGACTGAACTTGGTTGCAGCGCCCTTGGGGGATTTGATACTCCCATTGGGGGCAGCCACCAATCTCATACACCTGAAAACAGGATTGAATCACAAAATAGTGCAATTCCATGCATTGCAACAAGTAGCCCCATAAAAATAATGAAATCCATTAAAGCCCTGATCAAACCATTTAAAAAGGGAGGTGAATGCTGCATTGAGGATCACTTAGAAGCGGTGCATGACATTTTTAAAGCACTCCAGATACCTAAGGAACAGTACAGACAATATTTTCATTTAACTTTAGATGCTCCGACGGCCAACATCATAAGGGGATTAAATGAACAGCAGAATATGACATGGCTGGAGTTTGAAAAAGAAATTAGGCGTCATTTTTCTCCTTTTCAGTCATTGCAGGAGGCAAAGAAAGTCGCATACACAATTACTTCTGGACCTAATACATCTCCTCGCCAATTTTTACAAGACTTAAAAAGAGCATTTTCTCGCTTTGATGTATCTTTTGACTCAAATTCCAATGAGTTTAAAACTGCATACTTCTATGGGCTACAGAAAGACATCATATCCCAATTGGTCCGTGAATTTGACCGTGACAAGTCCCTTGAATGGATTGTACATCAAAGCACAAAACTATATGAGGTACTCTATTGTCAGGGTAGAGAAAGTGATAAAATGAAAGATACTAGACCTAAATCTAAAGAACCCTCAGCCACAGTAATGGAAATCAGGTCAGCCAAAATGTCCCTTGAATCTGCTCAAAGCCAAGGTAAAAATAATGTGACACCTGAACAAAGGGGTAATCAACAAAGATCGCCATTTCCTGTACCAATGTTCCAATCACATGATCCTAGTAATAGAGAGAGCTACATCAGCCCTAGGTATTTAGGGGACAGACCCCGGGTAGGATACCGGCCTGATATGGCAGGTATGAACAATAACCAGAGACAAAATCAAGATCAAAGAAATGATGGTCCCTACCAGTCATTGGGGACACAGAGCAGATTTGATCCCAGCACCATGATATATGGTAATCAGGATAGGCCCTGATATGTGGCAAGGATTTGCCAACTGTATATGTGGATGGTTGTGCTTTTCACATTGAAAATGACAGTAATAAACAGTTAGTGGCAGGAATAGGAAATGTCTGGTTGAAATGTGAAGGTGTCCCCAGTATAGGGATGAGGATTGGGGATAGGAGCAGTCAGGTGGCGGAATTGGCAGCCATTTATAAAGCAATTGCTACTGCAGTTGATAAAAAGTTCAGTGAAATTGTCCTGGTGACTGATTCTGACTATGCACGGAATAGCTTTGTGGAGTATTTGCCTGGTTGGAAAGCAAGAGGCATGGTTACATATAACAAAAAGCCACTTAAGCATGGAAAAATGATACAAGCCATAGACACATTGGTGTCAGAGAATAAGTTAACAATATACTGGAGAAAAATTTCTGGGCATTTAAAAACACCAGGAGAGGATAAGGAGGGAAATGATAAGGCAGACCACCTGGCTAAGATTGGGGCTGTGATGGGAGAATTGCTACCTATTGATTATTTAATGGGTGAAATACAAATTGATGCAGTCACACGTTCTAAAGCACCAAAGGAGGTAGATCAACTGGTGGTGCAGTGGAGTCATGACACGCCAGACCAAGATTTGATTGAGGCACAAAAGAATTATCAAATTTTGGGAATCTATTATAATCATTTGATAGATCCCGAACAAAATCCTTTAACAGAAAATGATTGTATGGGAAAAGAAGAGTTGAGGGTGCTATTAAAGAACAAAACACAAATTAGATTACAGGATGGACTCATGATTAGAGAGTCCATAACAGGACAAATACAGTGGTTAGTACCCCTTTCATTCAGAGGACTAATGCTACACCATGCACATGATGCCATAACCGCAGGCCATAGAGGTTCACAAAAAACATTAGAAATACTAAAAGATTATGCTTACTGGCCACATATGTCCCAAGATGTGGAATTATATACTAGAGGATGTCTAGTATGCACCCAATTTAAACCTGCTTCACCAATGCATAGAGCACCATTGATGAAAAGAGGCCTAACTCTCCCATGGTCAGATTTGCAAATAGACTATGTAGGTCCTTTAAAAAGGTCGAGCAGGGGACACCGTTATATTTTGAGTGTGGTATGTTTGATGTCGAAGTGGATTGAATGCATTCCTGCATCAGATTGTAGTGCGCAAACAGCAGCCACATTGCTGGTGAACCATGTGTTCTCAAGGTTTGAATTGCCACAAAGAATTGAGTCAGACAGAGGAAGTCATTTCACAAGTACTCTAATGAGTAAGGTATGGCAAATACTAGGTGTGAAAAGGAAACTACATATCGCATATCGGGCGGCGTCTTCAGGTACAGTTGAAAGAAGCAATAGGTCTGTTGTGGATATTTTAAAGAAATTTGTGGCAGAAGCAGGTTCCAGCTGGGATTTACGTTTACAGTTGGTTTTGATGGCAATCAGGTCAACTCCTGCCAAAGCAACAGGTGTTAGCCCCCATGAGGTCTTAACAGGTAGGAAAATGGTGTTACCACAACACCTACTATATAGAACACAGGAGCAGACACTTGTGAGTGCATCCACAGTTCATGAATATATTGATGAACTGAGGAGGCATTTGCAACATGCATTTGCTTTTGTGCAGAGAAATCTGGAAAGAGCTGCTGACAGTGAAAAATCTTATTATGACAAAAAGACATCAGTAAAGGAATACAGTGTAGGGGATCAGGTGTACAAGTTTCATTTTGGAAAAAGTAAACAGAAAAATTCTAAATTTCTAGCAGCCTGGCAGGGGCCATTTCGAATTATAGATAAGGTCTCTCCTGTAGTTTATAAAATTTTGAAAAATAAAGGTGAAACAGCAATAGAGCAGTTTGTCCATGTAAATCAAATCAAACCATGCCATCCCAGACATGAGATCAGGCAGCTTGAGCATGTAGAAACAGATAAAGTCCCTTGAACACAAAAAGAGAAAATAAATGGGTGCAATCAGGAGGCAGTGACAAAGAAGTTAAAAAGTTGATTGTTATAATGGCACATAAACACTGTAATATATGTAAAAATATATAATATAACATAAATAAATAAATAAATAAATATATATAATGGAAGCTCATGGTTGGTGTGCGGAGAGAAAATGTATTAAATATTGAATGCTGTTTATATGTGCTTGTTTTCTTTTAACTTGTGTTTAATTTCAGAAAAAAAAAAAAAACGAAATATTTTTACCAAGCATGTTTTATTTTTGGCAAAAGGGTGAAGTTAGTATTGTGCTATGTACTTAATTTGTTTATTTTCTATTTGATTTAGAAAATTAACATTATTTGGTCGGAGGTTCCGGGATCAGAGGCCACGGGAGACGATGGAGTCCTGGAGTCCCCTGGATGAAGACCAAAAGATGCCTGCCTCCAGGTGGAGGTGAAGACAAGATAACCAGAATGCTAAAAAAGATGACTCCTATGGATCTAAGATTGCCAAGATCAAAGTGTACTCGAATGAACCAAATAACATCGCTGGTCGGGACATATCAGAGGCAGACAAGAGTACTGACATATGGAGTTCCAAGTATTTATTATTTTAATTATTTATTTTAATTTGTTATATAAATTATTTGTTTTGGTTAGTTGTTTTATATCATTGTTTTTAATTGACTTGTAAAATCTAAACTTAGAGTAATGCCACTTCCACTGAGAAGGCAAATGTAGAACATTTTGTAAACTAATGAACTCAGATGAATACTGTATTGATTGCAACTTTTTCATTGATGTACATGAATATTCATTTTGTTGGATTGCTATATTGTGAAAAGAAGAAAAAGAACAAATTGTTTTTAGGAATTGGCTTGGATCGGAGCCAAATTCTAAAAACAAAAGGAGGGTATGTAAGGATATTTGGCGTGTTACAGCACAGAGTACAGCACTACTGCACAGGTAGCAATTTTTTTTGATGCAACACCAAATGCCTATGGTGCATTGCTATATGTGTTACCAGATTAACAAGGAAAGACAGGCTATTCAGTCAAAAACGATTTTAACATATAAGATGCAAATCTATTTTTACAGTTAAAAGCACACGTGCACATTCAAAAATGCACACTATTTTCACCTGAAATGCCTATGGTGCAAGAGACACATTTGAAAATTAATAACTAACATTACTCTTAACTAACCTGACTAATGAAACTGAAGTTAACATAATACACTAATAGAAATGTGTCTCCACTGCAGAAATAGGCCTACTCTGAAAGTGAACTTTTAAACGCACATTCATTTTTTTTTCTCTGCTGCTCTGTCCACATAACTACAGGAAGCAAAAGGGCTCGAAAGAACAGGAAATCAGTTGGTTACAAAGTATTACTATAAAAATGAGCCATTGTGTAGAGAGGGAGGAGATGGCATGATTGATTCTGATTGGAGCAGCGTCATAGCAAGTATCATGCTAGAGGCAGTGATTAGGTTTTTGCTGGGGGGAGTTTGAGGAGAGAGGGAGGACAGTGGAGATTTGGAGAGCTAGGGGAAGGACCTGTTTTTTCCTGGTTGGAGCATTTCTGCTGAAAAAGCTGAGAGTTCCAGGCAATGACCCCGGTTTGAGAAGGAAAGGCGCTCCTTTTCACTGGGGTTAATCTTCAATGGAGCCACATTCAGAAAGAGAACAGCTGAAGAAAACTCGGCTGAACAGATAAGGTAATTACATAAGTGTGGGAGCTGTGTGTGTACGAGAATATTCAGTCAGAGTAGGAAAGGAGATTCCGGTGCCTTAATCACATGTTAATGTTGCAAATTGGGTTCTGTTCTCCGCCACTCTTTTTTCAGTGTATCACAGACAATGCTGTTATTGTGCTATTTTATTTATTTCTGTAAAGAGTGAGATCGTGTTTAAATGCAACTTTTATAATACAGAAAAATATTTGAAAGCAGACGGGTGGTGTATTTTATATTTACCAATACAATGCTGATGATGAGGGGAGATTTTTAAACAATGCAATTGTCATTTTAAATGTGTGCATGATCATATTCATTATGGACAGTTGAGAGTGATTGTTTGTAGCATAGCTCGTTGGAGGTACATGAGCCAACGGGAAGAGGGACTCTCTGAACATAGTTCCCTACCGTATATAAGGTAGTGGAAATTACCACTGTCGTAAATAAGTCAGTGAGATCGCCCATGGTGGCACACCAACACTAACACTGAAAATGTGGTATTCCTGAAATGTAGGTCTGAGGTCTCTCTAGTGATTACACAAAAAATCTAAGCAAAGATAAGGGATTCTGGACATTGGGACCACAAATAAAACAAGGGAATTATGCTCACCAAAATACCACCAACCACGCATACCAACCACGCATACCAAATATGCATGTCTGGGTGCTGAAATAATGCATGTCCACTGTATTATTGTTGCACATGGCCCAATCTGAATACAAGGAGTGATTATTGCTAAGTTATTTTTCGGCGGTAATAAAATACTGTCAGGCCCCAAATCTCCACAAAATACCCTACAATTCTCTGGGTGAGGCTGGTTTTGTAGACGTCTGATGGGCAGGGGTCTGCTGGAGAGCCTGCTCTGTTGCTTTTGCTCACTAGGCTGTTCAATTTATTGGTCAAGATCTGCGGGAGGTGGTTAAGTCTAGTCTGTGGCTGTGGTGTTGGATGGTTGAGGTGATCAATGTTGCTTTTCGGCTTCCTTTGTATGATTTGCTGGATGCTAGTGATTTTCTTCTTGAAGTGGTTGGCAAGGTTGTCACGTAGCTTTTACACAGGGGTTGGCGCGTTGTTGCATATGGATGGGTTTTCCATCTTGTTTGTGATGTTGAACAATTCATTCTGGGTGTTGCTCGATTTTGTGATTTGTTCATTTTAGTAGGTCTGTTTTTTTCCTTTAGTATTTCAGCCACGAATAGACTAATCTGTCTTTGGTATGTGTTTTTTTGTGTTAGTCGTAGTTTTTCCTCCATTCTTGCTTACTTTAGGTCCACCGTCATGGGTCCTCCCTCGTGTTTCCCTCCACTGGAGCAGCAGTTGGGTTTAGGAGCCAAGCCTGCTCAAGAGAGGGTGGTGGGAGCCTGGTACGAGGTCTGCAACAGCACCGCCTCATGGATCCATTGTTACCATACCAAGGGTCCCGAAAGAAGGCTACAGCCCTGCCCAATTAATCCATGCCATGACGTCATATTCATGATTTGCTATGAACATATGTCAATGTTTTACATATGTAATGCAAATGCTTTTTTGTATAGAGTTATATGTACGGATAGTAGGGACTATCTAGGAACTATATTGCCCTTAAATGAGTTTTTGTTTTGAGAAAGGCCCTTGTGAGGCTGAAACACGTGTCAAAATTATTCGAAGGGCAAGGAAAGCAAGTTAACTAATACATTTGCTTGAACATCAATGACAATAAGAGTGGACAATATATTCTGTGTAAACATCATTTTGAGTGGCGCAGTCTAACTGTGTTTTAACAACAAACCCTATTGATACCAAGGGAAGGAGGGGGTTGATCCTTCCCAAACCTAAAGCACACAAGCGCGACACTTGTCTGAAAAAGAGTATGAATTAGGTCGCCGGTACAAGCCAGCTGCAACCATAACAAAACCCCAAACACCACCAATAATCTGCCAAAATAGATATTTCGGCAGGCACGGGCTCTGATAGTAAAAACTGGATATGTTACCTCTGGTGACCGGAATATGTTTATTGTTAGGATGGATTTGTGAAAGCGATAAGCACTCACCCCCTACCAGCATCCAGTCTGCACTTACCAAGTTCAAAACTTGCAGGGCTGACTGGTTATATGTGATAATATCACTGGATTAACTACAGTTTTAAAACCGTACTAATTTCCTGTTTCAAATATGCACTTCCTACCTATTCCCTGACTGGCAAAACTGATGGATGTGGTGATGGTGCCGTTAAGAATACATTTGATTTCAAAAACTGTATTTATTGCAGCAATATTATCTTTTGGTACTGGGCCAACTCAGCGCTTCCTCCTTCTGAGGTTTATAAATTCTGTATAATTACATTGGGTAATGACAGATATTATAAGAGCACGTAGTAGCAGGAGAAACTGCCATGAAGCACTGCATTCAATCCTTATTTCAATATTATGATGCATTGGATGGCATTATGGGAGCAGGTCAGGATACACTTGACATGTGATTGCAGCGACTGGATAGGTTAGGCTGTGACTTGCATGTAATGCCTAAAGCAGAGATTAACTGGCATCAGATATTTCAAGATGGTGAGGATGCACCTGGCATGTGCTGGCAACAGGTGAGGCTGCATCTTACACATGGTGACCAATGATGTGAGACTTTATAGGGCATTGGTGCATTTATGAGCAATTGGAGAGTGCACTTGGCATATGATGTCAGCGCCTGAACATGTCAGGCTGTACCTTACATATTATGCCAGACCTTGCATGTGAGGCTATATTGGATAACATGGCACTATATGCATGTCATAGGCTACCTTTGGTATACTACAGCAGCACCTGGGGATGTGGAATGCGATTTGTCATATAACGAATATACCTGCCAGGGGAGTGTATAACTACCATAGGATGGCAGTGACTGGCATATGCAGCTGTATTGGCATTCGAAGGCAGTGCTGCTGCCCTATGGTAGTTCTGCTGGATGCATCTGTATCCCTGCCTTCTCATGCCTGATGTCACCTGGCCTCAAACTTCAGGTCAGGCTTTGCCTTCTGGCCTTGCTGCAGACCAACATCTGTTAACTCCCTCCCATTCCACTCTATGGACATTCAGAAAATGTATTGGCCTAGGAAGACCATGTGACCAGGCCAGGCCGAACACCAATTGTGGCCTCCCCAGTGTGATGAAATGAGTGAGCCAATGAGCTGGCTACTGTCTTTTTGTCTGACGATGCCTGCCCCTGAACATCAGGAAGCATTGCTTCCCACGATGGCCTTGCTGCAGCCCAACCTCTGGCCTTCCATGGACCCAAGGACACCCGGCTCCCCCTTCCACTGGCAGCCTACAGCCATGCAGAGGATCAATTGACTCCGTTGGACATGTAAACAGGACTCTACCTGGTCTCCAATCATGTGGGCAAGGTGTGCCTAGCCCTGAGCTTACCCGCAAAGCACAGGTGTAACAGGGATTGTCTGTTTTTTGCCAGGCTCGTTCTTCTTCCCCTTATTACACCATGTGAGCTGGACACACGATGAGTGAGGGGTATATGACACACGTCTTTCCACCGTTCACATTTTCAGTGCCTACCACCACCCTCCAAACCCTTTCATATGGAGTTACGTCCAGTTACTGTTTCTTGCACTTTCAGCCTTGTAATCAGATGAATGGGAGGCAATTATTGGCAACGACTGAAGGTTGATAGCTGGAAGGCTTTGAGTAAATCATAACCACTGGAATAGCTCGGGGAAGTCCGTCAGGCCATCACTGTTCAGCATGCCATCCCATCACTGAGGGGGAAAGACCATATGTAAATCAAGCTTGGTCGCACCCCAAAAGGGGCAGTCCAGCCTGAAATGCTACATCTTATCCATTCTGCATGAGGCGACAAGCAACCTCAGATTCATTGTGAATCGGTGAGGTATAGTTTGGATCTGTAGGAACAGCAGTCTCTGGACCAACTTCTGGGCATACCCGTCCCACTCAGGGTGACATAAGCAACAACTGAAGGTAGGTGGTTCTAAGATTCCAAATACATTATATCTACTGTCATTGCTCCAGGCAACTTTCCAGACCATCATCTTTCAGCCTGCCAAGCCATTACAGAAGATAAAACACCATATGCAAATCAAGCTAGTCCCACCCCGAAAGGGGTAGAGCAGCACACACTGCTTGATCACATCCATTCTGCACTAGACCACAAACAACCCCATACATGTTTCTGCCTCATCGGGTATCAGCGGTGAGGCGTAGCTTGGGTCTCTGGGCACAGCAGGCACAGAACTAATTGCTGAGCATCATTTACAGTTTGGCGGATGCCAACATCCTCTGGGTTTCCACTGACATAAAGGAGTCTATTGGAAGTTAGCACTCCACCAGCTTTACACTGGGTTTCTGCTGGCAAAACTGTGGGAAACCCCCCCAGGCCACATGGCAATGCATGGAAACCGGTGGATTTTCCAGAAGCTTTCCGCCAGCGGAAAGCTGTGTAAAGCTGGAGGAGTGTTACCTTTAAAAAGGCTTCTTTCCGCCAGTGGAAAACCCGCAGATTTTTGGCATCCGCCAAAATGTAAATGAGGGCCAAAGTAGGGAACCCACATCACATTAACAAAAGCACTGATGTTTTGGCCTGCAGTGAAAACGAATACAATCTTCTCTTCTTGCCATGGCGTTTCTGAAAACAGAGGTGGCATCTGGTGTCCTTTTTTCTCATTCTGTGGCCTAGGCTGGGCTTCCATCGATTTCGTTTTGGCCCTAATTCCATAAAACTTTATGCCCTTTGCTCGGTGCACTCCACGTCTAGGGAACCAATGTGTATAGAAACAAGAACTTGAATCGTTTTTTCCTCTTGAGTTATGCAAGCCCTTTGAAGAGATACAGGGAGATGATCAGTTAGCAGTATTTGCCAATGCACTAATCAGACCCATTTTAAACTTAGCTCTGGGTTCTGAAGGAGATGAAAATCAGAGACGTCTGGCTGTTTTGTGCAGGAGTAATGAAGTCCATGAAACAACTGCAAACAGTACAACACAGCAGTGAAGGTAACTTGTCGAATCAGAAGACAATGGGGTCAGTGCCAAAATCATTGAACACTAGAAGAATACATGTTCTCTGGTGAAATATTCTCCCCCTCCCCTTTTATCCTGGCTTTCCTCTATCCCTATACCCACCTATCTGCCCCTGTCCCCCCAGAATGAGATTTCACTCTGTAGTCCTGTTGAAATAACACGGCAGATCCATGTAAAGAGGGGATATTGGTCCATACACTTCCCATGGCAACATGGGCCTTGACACACTGCTACATATAATGATTCATTCATGTACGAAATGTCACAATACACTGATATCGTAAACCATATTTTTCTTAGTGTACTGAGGGATAATGCTTTATGATACCACTTCCTGTGCTGTCACGTGGGGGTATGATCAAATGGCGTCACTGTCTGTGATGTCACTTGGGTCGGGCTTTAATGACATCACTTCCTGTGATGTCACTCTTGGCGGTGTGGCATTGTGATGTCACTTCCTCTACCCCTGGCATTTTGGTGAAATGACATCCCTGACCCACGCTAGGCTGAAGTGTGTGCTCTTTCTAAGCAATGTGGTTAATTCAGCACGTGGTGAATAGTTTGTAAAGGGAACACGAATATACCCCAGGTTCCCGCGCCAAACACTGCACCATGAATGCCCTTGAGCTCTGCCATTCGCTCATGCACGTGCAGTGATGTTGAACCTCCATGAAAATAAGGTGCTAGTCACTACAGCAGATCAATATGGATGCTGCCTGCTATTTGACAATGCTAAAACAATAAGCAGAATCTGCCTGCATACAAATGATATGTAATGCAAGTGCAGACAGCGGCAGTTCCCCTGAATGGGGTGAGTGGAACCGCACAGAGCAGACTCCTCGTTGTTTGGAACCTGAACCACAACTGTGCGGATGGGTAAAACAGGTGGTATGTTTGTTTCTGAATGTTTTCATACCACAGCTCAATTGTCCAGCCAAAGGAAAAGGTGGCCCTTAAGCTTTGGAAGAAGTGCACACAAGCCGCTTTTATGTTTAACATGTGGTAATGTCCAGGGCCACAAATAGGATAAAGGTACTTATGCGTATGATTTGGAACAGCAGCTGGGCTGGCTTTGGGGAAACAGGTTCCCAACAGGCCGGTGCCGCTGAAAGGATGGTAGACAAGATGCAAACTCTGCTGCATGTCAGGTGCATGACATGACTATGTTAGGCCTGGGGTATACTCTGCTGCTTGTCGGGGGCATGAGTTAGTTGGGAATACTCTGCTGCATGTCAGGTGCATGACATGACTATGTTAGGCCTGAGGAATAGCTGCTGCATTTCCGGTGCATGACATGACTATGTTAGGCCTGGGGAATACTCTTCGGCATGTCAGGTGCATGGCATGATTATGGCAGTCCTAGGGCACACTCTGCTGCATGTCAGGTGCATGACTTGACTATGTTAGGAATGGGGAATACTCTTCTGCATGTCAGGTGCATCGCATGACTATGGCGGTCCTGGGGCACACGTTGCTGCATTTCAGGTGCATGACATGACTATGTTAGGACTGGGGAATACTCTGCTGCATTTCAGGTGCATGACCTGACTATGTTAGGAATGGGGAATACTCTGCTGCATGTCAGGTGCATGACCTGACTATGTCAGGAATGGGGAATACTCTGCCGCATGTTAGGCGCATGACATGACTATGGTAGGAATGGGGAATACTCTTCTGCATGTCAGGTGCATGGCATGACTATGGTGGTCCTGGGGCACACGCTGCTGCATTTCAGGTGCATGACAATTTTAGGACTAGGGAATACTCTTATGCATGCCAGGTGCATGGCATGACTATGGCAGTCCTGGGCACACTCTGCTGCATTTCAGGTGCATGACTTGAATATGGTAGGACTGGAGCAAACTCTGCTGCATGTCAGGTGCATGACTTGACTATGTTAGGAATGGGGAATACTCTTCTGCATGTCAGGTGCATGACATGACTATGGTAGGAATGAGGAATACTCTTCTGCATGTCAGGTGCATGGCATGACTATGGCAGTCCTGGGGCACACGCTGCTGCATTTCAGGTGCATGACATTACTATGTTAGGACTGGGGAATACTCTGCTGCATTTCAGATGCATGACAATGTTAGGACTGGGGAATACTCTTCTGCATGTCAGGTGCATGGCATGACTATGGCAGTCCTGGGGCACACATCTGCTGCATATCAGGTGCATGATTTGACTATGGTAGGAATGGGTCAAACTTTGCTGCATGTCAGGTGCATGACCTGACTATGGTAGTCACTGGGACAAACTATACTGCATGTCAGGTGCATGAAATTACAGCACTGGGGAAAACTCTGCTGCATGTCAGGTGCATGGCATGACTATGGCTGGACTATGTCTCACTCTGCTGCATGTCCAGTACATGACGTGACTATAGTGGGACCGGGGTAAACTCTGCTGCAGGTCAGTTGCATGCCATAACTATGGTAGAACTGATGTAAACTCTGCTGCATGTCAGGTGCATGCCATAACTATGGTAGAACTGATGCAAACTCTGCTGCATGTCAGGTGTGTGCAATAACTATGGTAGAACTGATGCAAACTCTGCTGCATGTCAGGTACATGACATGACTATAGCAGTCCTAGGGCACACTCGGATGCATGTCATGTACATGGCATGGCTATGGCAGTCCTAAGCCACACTCTTCTGCATATCAGTTGGATGACATGACGATGACATGAATAGGGCAAACTGTGCTGCATGCTAAGTACGTGACATGGCTATGTTAGGACTGGGGCATACTCTGCTGCATGTCAGGTGCATGCCATAACTATGGTAGAACTGATGCAAACTCTTCTGCATGTCAGGTGTGTGCAATAACTATGGTAGAACTGATACAAACTCTGCTGCATGTCAGGTACATGACATGACTATAGCAGTCCTAGGGCACACTCTGATGCATGTCATGTACATGGCATGGCTATGGCAGTCCTAAGCCACACTCTTCTGCATATCAGTTGGATGACATGACGATGACATGAATAGGGCAAACTGTGCTGCATGCTAAGTACGTGACATGGCTATGTTAGGACTGGGGCATACTCTGCTGCATGTCAGGTGCATGCCATAACTATGGTAGAACTGATGCAAACTCTGCTGCATGTCAGGTGTGTGCAATAACTATGGTAGAACTGATGCAAACTCTGCTGCATGTCAGGTACATGACATGACTATAGCAGTCCTAGGGCACACTCGGATGCATGTCATGTACATGGCATGGCTATGGCAGTCCCAAGCCACACTCTTCTGCATATCAGTTGGATGACATGACGATGACATGGATAGGGCAAACTGTGCTGCATGCTAAGTACGTGACATGGCTATGTTAGGACTGGGGCATACTCTGCTGAATGTCAGGTGCGTGACATGACTATAGTAGAACCGGGGCAAACTTTGCTGCATCACTATGATAGAACTGGTGCAAACTCTGTTGCATGACATGTACATGACATGCCTATGGCAGTACTAGGGCACACTCTGCTGCATGTCAGGTGCATGACATGACTGTAACAGTCCTAGGGCACACTCTGCTACATGTCAGGTGCATGAAATGACAATGGCACGATTGGTGCAAACTCTGCAGCATGTCAGATGCATGACATGACTATGGTAGGACTGGAGCAAACTCTGCTGCATGTCAGGTAAATAACATGACTATGTCCCAGACCCAACAACCTTTCAGAAACCTATAAATATTCCTAAAACGAAATGAAAAGGTGGCGTAAGGCCTTTATTTGGAATTTGTAGCAGGCACCGAAATCCGTCCACTTATTTCTTTTTATTTAATGAGAGCTAGGTGTTGTGAAATGTTATTACGTAGTTTGCAATTTAATCAACACATTTTTCATAATAACGATACAAAGCCCAACCATACTTTATATGAAGCTGGTGCCTTTTCAAATTAACCGTATGTAAACATGGAAAATAAATGAAAGCCCAAAAATGGTATTTGTAAATTCCATTTTTGTTTTCTGAATTTTACACAATTTTTGTTTTGTGTATGCGATTGGGAAATTCAATAAGACACTGAACTGCAGAGCTACAGTGTAGTGTGTTTCTCGGTAGCAGCTCGCGCCCTTCCCCCTGGTTTGTCCCATAAGGCTGGGCGCGTGGCTGTGTCTACCGAGTCACCTTGCATTGGGGACAGGAAGGTTTGCTTCGCCCAGTCTGCAGAGAGCTCTGATCTACATACAATGCCCCTCGAGGTGAAGTTGAGGTCAGAGGCTGAATGACCTTTCCCAGGGAGCCTTGCTGACCCCACAGTATGCATAGTCCAGGGGCAGTTATTTATAAACCCGACACATGGGCCAGGTGAGATGATTTACTGCCCAGGTGTGGGTGAAGTCACAGGCTCCTCTTCTGTTTGGGAACGTCAACAATAGTGCACACCAGTGACACGGCTATGCTTCTATGGGCAGCCGTGGAATGGGCCGGGGGTCAGATATAGGGCCAAAGGTGGCCTGAGGTAAGTGGGTCGTGGGGGTCACCAGGGCCAGCACAGCAGCCTCTGCCATGTAGCCATACATTCATGGAACTAGATTGGGCTGTTAATATGTGAATAATATAAAACAGTTCAAGAGATTCCTCCCAACGTCCCCATGTTTAGAGTGATTTCTAAGAAAATTGAACACATGTCTTTATTTCTAACCTAAACAGTTCACTGTTGTACAGTACACAGTCCCTCCTACTGGTCCGTAACAGAAAGAAGGGCTGGGAAATGCTGATAATGTGAAAGGAATGCCAACAAATTCGCCACACATAGGAGAAGTTATTTATTTGCTGCACAAATTCGAAAAAACCCTTTTTTTTAATTGTAATTCAACACTTGAGCCAAAAGTGGGTTGTAGAAAGTAAGAGATAGAGAGCGAGAGGAAGAGAAAAAGAAAGAGAGAGGGTGTGAGAAATAATGTTGGGTTGCCCCAGGCGACAATCAACCAGCTAGATATTTGGTTGAGGTTATGTTACTAATGTGCACTCCCCTCACTGGGCTTGTCGGGAGAATGGTCCAGTTCCAGACTTCACAGCTAGAGCAGTGTGTCCACTTCTAGGGACCTTATCTGCAGATTTGATAGCCTTCACATGCAGGATTGTTTCACCACTGGATTTAGGAGTCTGCAACCTGTGGCTCTCCAGATGATTTTGACTATATCTCCCACAATCCCTCACCATTGACTGTGCTGGCTAAAGATGAATGGAGTTGTAGTCCAAATCACCAAGAGACACAAAGGTTACAGACCCCTCAGATACCTCATCACCAATAGTGTATCCAGTTCTGGAGGCCTCATCTGGAGTATTGCACAGATCAGTGGTCTGCAACCTGTGGCTTTCCCCCAGGTGTTAACTGCTCCCATCATCCCTCACCGTTGGCTGTGCTGGCCAGGACGGATGGGAGATATCATCCAAAACATCTGGCGAGCCAAAGGTTGCAGACCCCTATGTGCATTTTTGGACACCTCATCTTGATTATCACTTGCACTCTAGTGGCCTCATTTGGAAACATTGTTTATCATCACTGGGTGCCTGATCTGAAGCATTGTGTCCCATTTTAGAAAACTCCCCATACATGTATGTACAGTTCTGGAAAACAGAACTGGATTATTGCATCAGGTTCTGGGGGCCGGGAGTATTGTTTTGACCAGTGGAGGTGTCTTCTAGTGTATTGTTTTCAGTACAGGACAAATCATGTTCAGTAGTATGTCCATTAAAGGAGGCCTCTTGGGGAATATTTTGTAGATTGTCGGAGCGCACATCTAGAGAATGAAGCACATTTCTGAAGACCTCATCTTGGGTATTATTTGCAGTACCACACCCCTGATCCGAGGCATTGGGTCTTATTCTGAAAACCACACCCTGCATAGTGTATACAGTTCTGGTTGGCTTCCCTGGAGAATTATTTCTAACAAATGGAGACCTCACTTGGAGTGTTTTGTCAAGTTCTGGTTGGCTGTTCTGGATAATTCTTTCTACCAATGGAGGCCTGGTCAGTTTTGGTTGGCTGCTCTGGAGAATTCTTTCTATCAGTAGAGACCTTGCCTGGAGTCTTGTGTCCAGTTCTGGTTGGCTGTTTTGTAGAATTCTTTCTACCAATGGAGGTCTCACCAGTTTTGGTTGGCTGCTCTGGAGAATTCTTTCTACAAATAGAGACCTTACCTGAAGTTGTGTGTCTACTTCTGGTTGGTTGTTCAGGAGAATTTTTTTTACCAATGGAAGCCCCACCTGGAGTGGTGTTCTGTCTAGTTCTGGTTAACTGTTCTGGAGAAGTCTTTCTACCAATGGAGGCCTCCACAGTTTTGGTTGGCTTTTCTGGAGAGTTCTTTCTACCAATGGAGGCCTCACCTGCAGAGTGGTGTCCAGTTCTGGTTGGCTGTTCTGGAGAATTCTTTCTACCAATAGAGACCTTGCCTGGAGTCTTGTGTCCAGTTCTGGTTGGCTGTTCTGTAGAATTCTCTCTACCAATGGAGGTCTCACCAGTTTTGGTTGGCTGCTCTGGAGAATTATTTCTACCAATAGCGACCTCACCTGGAGTTGTGTGTCCAGTTCTGGTTGGCTGTTCTGGAGAATTTTTTCTACCAATGGAAGCCCCACTTGGAGTGCTGTTCTGTCTAGTTGTGGTTAACTGTTCTGGAGAAGTCTTTCTACCAATTGAGGCCTCACTAGTTTTGGTTGGCTTTTCTGTAGAATTCTTTCAACCAATGGAGGCCTCACCTGGAGAGTGGTGTCCAGTTCTGGTTGGCTGTTCTGGAGAATTTCTTCTACCAATGGAAGCCCCACCTGGAGTGGTGTTCTGTCTAGTTCTGGTTAACTGTTCCGGAGAAGTCTTTCTACCAATGGAGGCCTCACCAGTTTTGGTTGGATTTTCTGGAGAATTCTTTCTACCAATGGAGGCCTCACCTGGAGAGCGGTGTCCAGTTCTAGTTGGCTGTTCTGGTGAATTCTTTCAACCAATGGAGGCCTCACCTGGAGAGTGGTGTCCAGTTCTGGTTAGCTGTTCTGGAGAATTCTTTCTACCAATGGAGGCCTCACCTGGAGTGTTGTGTCCAGTTCCAGAAGCCACCTCTTCAGCACACTGCGATGTTATGCAGGTCTCATCCAGAGAATTGTGCCCAGATTGGAAAGCCACATCTGCAGCACTGCGTCCACTTCTGGGCGTCACATCTGGAGCAAATCACAGGTGAAAGAGGACTAAAGAATTGCCAGCAATATACATTAGAGGAAAAGCAAGAAACATGAAGAAAGCAATATATGCTTGTTGTGTGCACACGTTCAGGCTTGTGGGTGTGTGCCTATGCTGTTGAGTGAGTGTGTGCCTATGCTTTTGCGTGAGTGTGTGCCTATGCTTTTTGAGTGAGTGTGAGCGAGGTGGGACACAGTCATTAACACTTCTTAAATACATAACTTTGTGGAACGGATTAGGAACATATCGAACTATATCTTCATGGACCTTGGTCATGTACAGGGCATGTATAGGGACAGGAAGGAGCAAATTAAAGCCGGAGACCATACAACGCTACATCTGTCAAGATTAGACGGAAAGATGTGCTGTCTGGGTGGCCTGAACAGCCGTTATCTGAGAGAGGGTCTTGTCTCTGTGTTACATCAAGCCAAGACGTTCCACTTCAAAGAGTTATATTGTTTGCATAGGGCGAAATGAGCACTGCGCATGTCTGCAAAGCGGGTCTAAGCAGGTGAACGCAACTTACCAAAAGAGCACAAACAGGCTTTCAGGGAAGAGATGATCATTCGGGGCCCATATCAGCTCTTGTGAAAACAACAAAATAAAGTAGTTATTGAGCCGTTGAGCCCAGAACTCTCCTCCTGTGCATTTTGGAGGCTGCTAACTTTGAAAGGAGCAGCGACCCGGGGTTTGATTCACAGAAGTATTTTATAATGGCGCAATCCCGTTGAAAAACACTCTTTGAAACAGGCCTTATTCATTGAAGCTTTTGCACGGTGCAAAGTGACCTTGCACTCCAAGAAACACCCAGATTCATGTTGTAAATTGGATGTCTGCAATAGGACAATCACAGACTTTGGATGTTTGCAATGGGACACTCACAGACGTTGGATGGCTGTAATTGGATGTTCACAGACCTTGGATGGCAGTAAAGAGATCCTCACCGAACTTGGATGGCTGTAATGGGATGCTCACATACCTTGGATGGCTGTAAAGGGATGCTCACAGAACTTGGATGGCTGTGATGGGACACTCACAGAACTTGGATGGCTGTAATGGGATACTCACAGACCTTGGAAGGCTGTAATGGGAATTTGTCGCAGACTTTGCATGGCATTAATGGGACATTCACAGACCTTGGATGGCTTTAATGGAATGCTCACAGACCTTGGATGGCTGTAATGGGATGCTCACAGACCTTGGATGGCTGTAATGGGATGCTCACAGACTTTGGACTCCTGTAATTGGATGCTCACAGAACTCGGATGGCTGTCTTGGGATGCTCACATAACTTGGATGGCTGTAATGGGATGCTCCCAGAACTTGGATGGCTGTAATGGGATACTCACAGACATTGGAGGCCTGTGATTGGATGCTCACAGACCTTGGAGGCCTGTGATTGGATGCTCACAGACCTTGGATGCTTGTAATGGGGACATGGCATGCCATGTTTGGGAGCAGCCCTTTCGGAGCGGGGCATTTCGGCGTCGAACCTTGGGTGCAGGTCCCTCTTAGGCGCACCCTGTTGGCCACGGCCAGCAGTGTGCAGGCAATTACGCGCCTGGATATTGATGTTTGCTTAAATATATTGTCTGCCGAAGCATCGAACAATGCAGTGATCTGGATGACAGTATATTTAAGCAAAGATTAATTAAACACTCAGTACATGCGCCTGTACTTTGAGTGAGCTCTCCATGGCCAAACAGGTTGCTGTGTCCCCTTGCACATCAGCACGCGGTCGACTCCTCCCATTAGTACATATTCCTTTTGTCTCATCTGCCTTTGCTACTCTCTGCTTCCTGCAATGGCTACTCAGGTGCCCCCCGCCACAAGCGATACACACGTTTGCAAACCTGTAGGCCAACTCACTGCAGCCCTATCCCATGTCAAACTGCCAGCAATTCCCTTTCCTCTTCTGTCCTTCATATCTGCGGTCCCTTATGACCCCCCCCCATCCCACCCAGGAGGGCTTTCCCAAAAAGGTTCCTGCAACCTGTCTCCCACTTCCACCATTCACCCCCAAGTGGACCGGGTCCCAAGGAAACAAGGGTTCTTTCCCTTGGTCATCCTGAATTTACTGCCATAGTAGCACCAACCACCCCTTTCTGCTTATTGTGCAACTTCCTGATCTCATCTGCATTAGGCTGTAGCACCTCAGCTAAGAGTGGATTCTCCTCAAATAGCAAAGTGGTCATTGTGCCCGGCCCAGTTCAACACTGGACACTGGTGGGCCTTGGTGGCTTCTCCCCCGATCCACCCTGTGCCCCCAAACTGCAATTAAATATTCCCACGGGGCCAAAGTGTGTAAAGAAAGAAATGTTCAGTTCAGAGTGTTAATTTATTATGTGGTATATCTTGATGTAATCTTATACAGTAGGTTTTCATTCACACAATCAGACCACTATATATCCTATATCCTAATGCAACACCACCCTCTAGCAGCGACAGTATGTTAAGCGGGCAGTCTCTACTGCGCAAGACTGCCTCGGACAAACATACATCTGGCCTTTTATTATATCGCATATTTCAAAACCACCACCTTATCTCTCAGCTCTCCAAAGAGATGGGATGAACGGGTGGTTTAATTCCCTTTTGACTTCAACCAGGGAGGAAGCCACCTGTTCCTGCAGGGCAGATCAAAACCCCATAAGACATCTCTGCCCAGCACCCCTGGCTCGGGAAGCTTCCCTCCAACCAACCACCCTCTTTTCCTTTTTCCTGTTTTTAACTCTATCCTTATATCGAAATGAGCACTTATGTGAGGTCTCAGGAGTATAGCTCAGGGGCAATATGCAGAAGCAAGACGATGTGGAGAAACACGGGTTTGATCGATGTCGAGCAACACGGGTTCACTCCCTGGGTGTACGCTTAGAAACCGCTGGGTATTAAACACATTACAAATAACCAATTACAATACCTTGCCCCTTTCTCACTCCAGCATTCACAACAAGGACCTGATCTGTGCCTACATCAGAGATAACAATTGTAAACACTCCCGAGGAGTTTTTTTTTAAAAGTATTCCCTGAAATGAAGTGACATTCAAGCACTTATCTTCACTGGAGAAAAAGAAATCCTGCAGAGAACTCCCATAGGGGAAGGAATGGGGCATTAACGATGCGCCCCTTCTCACTCATTCTCCAATGGAATACTCACTGCCCGTTCTGAGTTTTGCCTTAAGGTAGTGCAGCCCTCACCACGGGCAGTGTGCCCGGGTCCTTCTTAGTAGTAGCTTAAGTAAGTTACATGCTGTGACACTTGGTAGTTACTATTGAGCGCAGAGGATCCCGCGTGGACTCCGCATACCACTAAGATCAACGTTATGCAAAGAAAACAAAGAGCTGGTTAGGAGGTGGGAACAAATCTTAAACAAATGTTCACTCGATTTGATCTTACCATCCAGGACCCATCAAGTTGAATGAACAACCTAGAGAAAGAGATTGCTGATTTGAAAACGGAGATCATTTGTCCTACCAGTGCAGAAGATTTCATTGACATTCTAGCGGATATTGGCAGTAAGCATGAATTTTATCAATCGGAGCTAGAATCCAAAAAGCTAAAGAAGTTCAGACTTCTAAATCACAAAGTCTATACATGTGCAGATAAGTACCAGAACAGTAGTTACAGTTATAATACTAAGGAAAACACGTCTTCAGAGTTACGTAGTTCATATTCCGAGTCACTTTCTACGGTATCAGGTAATAGTATCCCCATAAATAATGTCAACTTACATATAGTCGCCGGGAAACGGCACAGACGACATTATTTAGAGGGGATAATATATGGGGTAAATGGCAGCGGGGATGGCAGGGGTGTCCCCCGCAGGTTCCCTGGGGTAATAGTGCCGCTAAAATACAGCACCATTCTTGAATGGCGACATTTTAGCAGGGATTTTATCACATGGAACCCTTTCTACTGCCAAGGTTACTGTTTCAGAGGAGAGAAACAACACTGAGAAAGATACACCGGGGACATCCGTTGCGACTGGGGTTCCAGTAAATCCAAATCCTTGTTAGACAGAGGTCTAAGAGACAAAGAACAAGGTGGGGCAGAAGGAAATTAAAGCCATCAGAGAGTAAAACCATAATTTCAGAGCAAACAAAACGGTTGCTAAAATACAGAAAGGTCTTAATTTTGTTCCTACATGCAACACCAATATGATTGACTTCAAGATCGATCGCTACAAATTCACAACGAAATTGAAGCTCGGAGTATGTTTTGCTGAATTACCACCCAGGGATGCAGTGTCTGACGAGGAGGAAGACTCTACAGAGATTACATCTAGGAGCACTTTACACCACCCATCACAGTGCCATTGATAGACATTTTTCAAGTTATGGTATTAAAAGATGTGAGCAAACTTTCTTTTTGCAAACCTAAATATTCTAACCATGACAGAGGAGAGCTGTCACAGATACAATTGCTATACTAAGATAACTGCATTATTATCCACCCTGCAGATAAAGGAGGTGCACTTGTTATCCAAGACACCATGGACTTCGAGAATGAGTGGGATCGACAGATAGGGAATAGAAATATTTATTCTCCCCTTGAACAGCGCCTGACATTGTAGATTCGGAATAGCTTGAATAACATTCCTAAGATAGCTCTTCAGTGGCGTGGATCCCGGATAAGATAAAAGGTTTTCTCACAGCACTACACCCTAGGGTTCCTACTTTTTACCTACTTCTGAAGGTGCATAAGCATCTCACTCACCCTCCGGGGAGACCTACTGTTGCTGATAATAATGGGATTTTACAACCTTTAGGCACCTCTATCGATCAATTTCTTCTACCATTGATTCAGAACACATCAATGTAAATTAAGGATACTACCCATTTTTTGCAGCTATTACAAACTGTTCAACTGACTGATGACTGCTCACTGTGTATACCCCATGCTGAAACACTTTAATGCAGGCGCATTATAAATGCCATATCATATATCATGATTTAGGTCAAGAAGCAGTGGGATGGATGTTACTGCAGATGGGCCATATAGGAACAGCCAAATAATGAATATTGATCTTACTGGAATTTATAGCAAACACTATTCCTTCAGATGCAAGGAACAGTATTACTTACAAACATCAGGAATTGCCATGGGAGCAACAACATCTCCTGTGTACACTAATTGTTTCATATATAAATTTGATAGTTTGCACATATTGAGCCATCCAGTATGGTACACGCACCTCAAATTATGGGGCAGATATATTAATGACATCTTTGCCATTTGGCATGGCTCATGCAAGACATTACTCAATTTTCTGCACTATATTAATGCAATTAATTCACAGATCCAATTTGGTGCAGCGATCGGCACACCGAATGTACACTTTTTTGACGATGAGGTTATAGTACAGTACAACATGATATCCACTATCCTTTACACCAAGGCGACTGACAGAAACAATTTACTCCATCAGATCACCTTTCACCCACCCAAAACCCTAAGAGACGTACCATATGGGCAGCTACTGAGAATTAAGAGGATTGTTCTCGACACAGAACAGAGAAGAGTTTGCTAAATTATGTGGAAAGTTCAGATGTAGAGGTTACCATGAACACGAACTTCATGCAGTGCTAGAGAAATATACTGCAAAAACAGGAGTGTCTTCATTAAACACAAAAACAGTCAGTTTTAGACCCTCCCTATTTTACCTATCTAGATTTTTTCTGCAAAGTAACAGGATTAGAAAGAGCCTTCTAAAACATTGGTAAGTACATAAGAATAATGAGAGAATTAAAGGGCTTCTATCCAATCACCCTATTTTTGCTTACACGCGCAGTGCGAATCTGCATGATTTACTTGTCAACAGTGATAGCCAGGTCACAGCAAGACACATTGAGGAAGGTAGGAACATACCCTTGCCTTAATGCAGAAATTACAATAGCATAATTAGGAGACCGGTCATTATGCAAGGACTGTGGAGAGAATTTCTCTAAGATGCTATGCCAATTGTGAATCAGAACAAGTAGTGTACTGTATACATTGAATGTGTGGCCTGTACTACTTGGGACAGACATCCAGGAAGGCGATAGTATGTTGGAATGAGCACAGATCCTCCATACGAACCGACTAGGTAAAGCTAGAGGGATAGACATGCAGATAGATAGATGGATAGATAGAGGCAGATATATAGATGGATTGTGATAAATCTATAGACGTATTTGCAGATCTATAGGTAGATAGATAGATAGATAGATAGATAGATAGATAGATAGATAGATAGATAGATAGATAGATAGATAGATAGAGAGGCAGATATATAAATAGATAGATAGATTGATAGATAGATAGATAGATAGATAGATAGATAGATAGATAGATAGATAGATAGATAGATAGATAGATAGATAGATAGATAGACTGGTATGTGGATAGATAGAGACAGACAAATAAATAGATAGATAGGGATAGATGTGGAGATAGACAGACAGGCTTGTGGAGAGATAGAGACAGATAAACAGATAGCTACATAGATAGATATATACATAGGAATATACATATATAAATAGATAGAGAGGTATTTGGATAGATAGATAGCTATATGTTAATGTTAATATTAAAGGATATTTGTACCGTGCACTATAACCACCGGAGTGGTCCCCTTGCGCTCTGGCGCTCTGAAAGAATAGGGAAGGTGGGGGCTGGGTGTGGGTTAGCGGGAATGAGCTGGAAAAGTGCAAGAGAGCAGTGATGTGCTGTTGGCGGCCTCAGCCCCGTAACTCAGTTGGCTGTGCTTGGGGTGTTTCCAGTCAGTAGTCGTCGTGTGCTGTTGTGCAAGTCTATGTGTGGTTTGTTTTGTTGTTGCAGTGTAGTGAAGTTTGTGCGGATTCTTGTGTTGTAGGCTTGTGGTTGTGTTTGGTTTGAGTTTGAGAGGTGTATGCAGAGGGGTGAATTTGTTAGTGGATTGGTTAACTGGCATTGCTGTCTTTAAGCGAGGTGCTAAACTTTGGTATTCTCTCCAGGTGTCATCATTCACAACTCCATCTGAACTAGGCCCAGGCCAATGTCCACAACTTAGTTCAAGTGTGGCAAGTGCTACCATTCTCACAACCGTATTCAAGTATGATACCTGGTGGTATGGAGTGGTAGTTATGGAGCGGGTGAGGTTGTCGGCTGGAGTTGGCTAGGGATGCTGATTTCTGTCCTCGTCGGTGTCGCTTATGTCCTATTAGACCTGGCATCGTCTCTCTTGTTGTAGTACAGTGTTTCCTTTAGTCGGTTCTAGGTGTTGTAAGTGTCATCCTAAATTATGTCATCCTGATCTTTGTGTTTCCCATTTGATTGTTTAGTTTTATCAATTTGAATCTGTGATGAGGAAGCGCCAGGTTTTTAGTAGTTTTCTGAATTGTAGGTGGTCTTTGGTGTTTCTTATTTCTTTTGGGATGTTGTTCCAAGTTTTTGCGGCTAGATGGGAGAAGGATGAGCCCCCAAGTTTTTTCTTAAGGTATGGTTTTTGTTCCAGGTGGATTTCGTTGCTTGATCTGAGGAGTCTCGTTGGCTTGTAGATTGTTATTTTCTTTTGTAGGAATTCAGCTCCTTGTCTGCTGATTGCCCTGTGTGTTATGCACATTGTTTTGAAGGTGATGCAATGTTTGACTGGGAGCCAATGCAGTGTTTTTAGTGCTGGAGTGATGTGGTCTGTTCTGGATACTTTGAGGAGGAGTCTGGCTGCTGTATTTTGGATCCATTGTAGTTTCCTCAGGAGATATTCTGGCATCCCGAGATAGAGGCTGTTTGAATAGTCGATTCTTGACATGATGAGGGCGACGATTGTGAGTGTTTTGTGTGTGAAGGAGAGGAAAGGTAAGACTATTCTTGTTGTGTGTAGGAGGAAGAAGCATTTCTTGATTATTACATTTATTTGTGGTTCTAAGGTTAGGGTGTTGTCCATCAGGACCTTCAGATTTTTTTCTACCTTAGATGGTGTTGGTGTGGTTCCCATTTCCGTTGGCCATGGAATGTCGATGGTGTTCTCTTGGTTTTTGGATATAATCATGATTTCTGTTTTTCCTGGGTTCATTTTCAAGTTGTTGGCATTCATCCAGTGAAAGACCTCTTTTAGACACTGATTAGGGTTGAGTGATCGGCTTGGGTGTCTTCGATTTTGTAGAGGATTTGGGTGTCATCCGCGTAGTTGTAGCATGTAATTTGTTTTTTTTCAAGATTCTGATTACTGGAGTCTGGTAGATGTTGAAGTACAATGGTGATAGTGAGGACCCTTGTGGTACTCCACAGTCGTTAACTCGTGGGGTGGATTTGAAGGGTTTTATCCATGCGGTTTATGTTCTGTCTGTTAGGAATGATTTGATCCAGAGTAGTGCCATGTCAGTTATGCCTATGTCTTATAGTCTTTTGGTTAGGGTGTCATGGCTAACTGTGTCGAAGGCTGCAGAGAGGTCAAGCAGAATCAAGTCTGAGGTTGTGTTGGAGTCTGCGTTTGTTTTTAGGTTGTCCCAGATGGATAGTAGTGCTGTTTATGTTCATCTTGCAGGTCTGAAACTGACGTCTGCTTGGTCTAGCAGGTGCTGTTTTTCCACATGTTCTTGGGTTCATTTGTATGCGTTAGTTTTGAGGAGATTAGCTGGGTAGGGAATGTTTGAAATCGGTCTGTAGTTGGAGAGGTCTTCTACGTCATCACTTGTGTTTTTTAAAAGTGGTTTGATGTATGCTGATTTGAAGGTGCTTGGTACAGTTCCTGGCGCTAGTGAGAGATTTAGGAGGTTTCTGTAGTATTCTGATGGCGTTCCTTGTGCGAGGATTGATTTGTAGATGTCAGGGTGGGGGCAGGGATCCATGGGTGATCATGCTTTCTTGCTGTTTTTTACCAACAAGACAAATGCCTCTGCTGATATTTCAGGAACGTTTTGGAGTTTTTGCTGTGGCTCTGTGTTAGGTCTGGTTGGTTGGGTGTTATGGTTGGTTGGTCTGTTTTGTATGATTGATAGATGGATTGGGATACATAGATAAATAGATAAACGTACATGCATATAGATGGATAGACAGACAGGTATACGGATAGATAGATAGACAGGTAGAGTGACAGAGACAGCCAATCAGAAAGACAGATAGATGGATAGATAGATAGGGATAGATAGATACAGACAGATAGATGAATTGTGATAGACAGACAGACAGATGAATATGCAGATAGATAGAGACAGACAGATAGATGGATTGTGATAGATAGATAGCTAGATAGATAGCTAGAAAGATAGATAGATAGATAGATAGATAGATAGATAGATAGATAGATAGATAGATAGATAGATAGATAGATAGATAGACAGACTGACTGGTATGCGGATAGATAGAGAGTGACATAGAGAGATAAATAGATAGATATGGATAGATATGGATATAGATAGATAGATAGATAGATAGATAGATAGATAGATAGATAGATAGAGAAGACAGATGGATTGTGATAGATATATAGATAGCTAGCTAGATAGAGAGAGAGATAGATAGAGAGAGATAGACAGAGAGAGAGATAAATAGATATGGATAGATATGGATATGGATATAGATATAGATTGACAGAAAAATAGATAGATGATAGATAGATAGATAGATAGATAGATAGATAGATAGATAGATAGATAGATAGATAGATATGCAGATAGATAGAGGCAGACAAACAGATATATAAGGATATATTATAGAGGATCAAACACGAGGACCCGACATGAACAAGAAGTTTATTAGGTCAATAAAGGAATCCTTGATTACTAATTAAAATGAAATTAATCTCAACACAAAAAGAGGATTGAACACCAAGAATCCGTTTTTGAGTTTAAATTCAATACAAATCCAAGATCATCAATAAAGAGGCAAACAGTGAAAACCAGCTTTCACTGTCTGAAGGATTATTATTTCCTATTTTACAGCCTACCCACTTTATCATCCTGAGGGTTTGTGTATAAGTGGGCACAGAGACTTGCCTCCACCCACTAACCTAAATTACCCTTAACGAGCCAACCAGGGACAGCTTTGCAACCAAAACTTTTGCTGTTTCTCGCCACAGGCTTGTTATTTGTCTGCAACTACCCATTTAACTTCCAGGATATGTTATAGGGTGACGATAGCCACCCAATAGTTAAGGTAAGTCAGACTCCCCTAGGAACCCCTCAATATTTTATTGTTAATAACTTTTGATTGCAGTAACGAATTTGACCCCCAAACTGCAAAGTTCCATGAAGATATGTTAAAAAATAAGAAAGTCATTAAGAAAACAAAATATTTTTTTCCCATCGCTGCAGCCTACTTCCCATTCATTTTCCATAGACAAACATGTTACATTTTTGCAAAGTGCACAGACCAAACCACTGGACAGATTTGGACCAGGCCCAAAACATCTTTGATATGAAGCGCTGACTCGCGATCCATGTGTCGTTTGGGATTATTCTGTGCAAATTTGACGGAGAAGGGGGGTGCCCTTTTCTTAAAAATTGATAGTTATATCTCTCATGGTGCATTGCATGATCATGGATTTTAGAAATGAAAAAGCTGCCATCTTATTTTTCTTTCGATTCAAGACATATTCAAGGTTATAGCCGAGGATATTGGAAAATGAAACGCAGGTAAAATGCTATTTGCAGGTCAAAAAACATGCAAAGGCCATCAGGCTAGAGGTTACCAAGTGAAATTTGGGAGTTGGAGGGGGTCTAGGGACTGAGTGTGCAACACAAAGCTTTATGTAGCCTCGGCTATAACCACCATCTCAAAGCAAACTGCGTCAAAGAATCAGCGTGTGTTATGAGGGGAAAGGTAGAGGGCAGGACCCATCTGGGGAGTGGGAGAGCTGGCATAAATGAGGGGGGCACTTGAAGAGGGTACAAAAGCCTTTTATTTGTGGCCGGTTTTCCGATATACCTTGCAATTTTCGAGGCTACAAAGGACTGTGGATAGCCGACTATGGATAACACGCAGTTACAGGTTTCTTTTCTTTTTAAAGATATTTTTATAGCTATAGTGACATCGGGGGTGAAAAATCATTGACCATGGCTAGTGACACGATTGTCATCCATGTCTGCCATCCATGCAGTAACCAGGACAAACCCTGCTTAGCTTCAAAATGAGCTAGGGGCCAGCCTCCTCAGGCCATGTTGCATGATAAATGAGCCAAAGTTACACTTAGAGAAATGGACTAGACTTTCCCTGGCTTTGAAGCTAAGTAGAGTTAGTCCCGCTTTAAAGCTAAGCATGGTCTGTCACGGTTTACTTCAACTGTGCTACTGTCAGTCCTTGAAAGTTTTGCACTCAGAGAACATATTTTGCCTTTTTCGGAATTGCATTCTGGTATTTGTAGTCTCACAGTCAACATGGGAGGAATAATGCCACAGTTGTACACTTTTGACTAACATAATTCTATAAGGATTTATATATTTGAGTGACATTATGGTATGTGTACCTTTCAAGTTAGCGTTATAAAGCAGAGTATTGTTGAAAGCCAGCCGTGGAGGTGAGGGGGGAAAATGATGAGAGGGAATGTAAGTCATGAATATTTGCCCACAATGTGGCAAGAAAGTTTGAAATCCTGGACACTGGTGCAGTTATTTTCCCATGATTGTGGCTGCTTTTCAGGACACCAGTAAAGTACACATTTAGGTAGACAGCGTAACTTTTTTCAGAGGGGGCGGACGCAACCCCTTGGATTTTTTGAGGATGGCAAGCTTGCTCAAGTATTTATATACCAGGATTCTACTCAAGTTGTCATGTTCCCAGTGCAGACATTTACCCAAAGGACCTCAAGCACTTGTTTCGTATTAGGATTTTCTTAACCAGGGAATATTTCACAACAGTTTGCTGGGTTTAAAAGGTGAACATCTTTTATACTTTGACAGCATATTTATTGCAACATTTTCTCTATCGTGTTATTTTTCTGGTGTTCATTACTTTTTTTTTTAAAGTCCAATACCTATTTTGTCTTGCACACTTTCTTCTGAGGGGAAGGTCAAATGAACTACATTTGTATATTTCACTTTAAAATATATGTTCACTTACTGTGTGTATATTCATGGGTGCCAGCTTTTGGTTCTCAATGTGGGTGCCGAAAGGACCTGGGCATGTGTTATTCATGCAGCCGGTCATTATTTTCCCATTTCCCTGCTGCTTAAATGTGGTTAGTTGGGATTGTGCGTTGTATCACAACAGTCACCAAAAGACCAGCCATGAAACAAGGGTCTTAGAGCACGCTGCTTAACCAAAGTGTGTGGTCCATGGCAATTCATTTAATCTCACTGCACATTGCCTAAAAACATTGTGAGTTCTCAAAGCCTGCAATCTTTTATACAGAACAATACCACTGTTAAAACAGGACAAAATCAATTTGTGATTGATGAAAGTCTTTGAGCGATAGGGTGCAAGTGTTTTAAAATATAGAGTGGCCGTGCTCACCCGCCATGGTTGTACGCCATGGCAAGTGGTTTGGTAATGTACGGCCGTGCCCACCAGCCATGGCCTTTGGCCAAGTCCACGGCCTAAATTGTTATTATGATAATCAACGTTTTCATGAGCTAACTTATAAATGAAGATATGTCTGATTCCATTATTGATGTGATCAGTTATATACAATCTAATTAGTGTTGTCACCAGTGATGGCATCTGTGATGTGATTTGTAATGTCATCAGAATTCTGATACAACATGTAATTAGTGATGTCATCAGTGATGTGATCTGTGCTGTCATTATTGTGGTTATAGACTGCGCAACAGGGGGTGCGAAGTTAAGGTGGCTTTAGATGAATTTCAGGTTTTTTGCATTAAGTTCTCACCTAAATGTCCCTGCAATTAAAGATTTTTCGTTGAAAAAAAAAAATATATATATATATAAAACACGGCCACGGTAGTGGCCGTGTACTTATGGTTAAGTTGCTAATCCCATAGGAAGAGCACTTTTTGGGTGGCTTATAACTTCGCTCTCCGTGGACCAATCCTCACCAAACTTTGCAAAAATTGTATTTGGCCCACTTTGAATTTTTTTGCAAAGTTTGGTGAGGTTTGGTCCAGGGGGGCAAAGTTACAGGGGGGTCCCAAAATGTATTTTTTTCCCATAGACTGAATGGGGAAAAAGCTTTGCTCACGCCTACAGCCCAATCTGCTGGACGGATTTTCACCAAAATCAATAACATTTGTGATGTCATCTTTGATGTCCTGGGTGTTAGTCTTAGCAGTGCACGGTGGTGGCGCGAGTTATGGTTGCTTAGCTTACCATAACTGGCGAATTTCAGGGGTTTTTCAGTTTTACTTGGAACCATAACGTCCATTTAACAACGTTTTTTCTTTGAATTTCATAGGTTTTTATTAGTCCAATTTAACCATAACGTCCCTTTAACAGAGTTTCAGAGTTTTTTCAGTGAATTACAAAGGTTTTTATTAGTGCAACTTAACCATAACGTCCCTTTAACAAAGTTTTTCATTGAATATATAATATAGTGGCTGTGTAGTTATGGTTATGTTGCTGTTTCCATAGGAAGAGCACTTTTTGGGCAGCCTATAACTCCGCTCCCCCTGGACGAATCCTCACCAAACTTTGCAAAAAAAGTATATGGGCCACTCTGATTTTTTTGCAAAGTTTGGTGATGTTTGGTCCAGGGGGGGGAAAGTTATAGGGGGGATCCCAAAACGTCTTTTTTTCCTATAGACTGAATGGTGGAAAAACTTTGCGCACGCCTACAGGCCAAACCGCTGGACGGATTTTCACCAAATTTGCGGCAGGGGATTGGTCCCGAAAGCGTGCTTTTGTAGATTTGGTGACAATCTGTCCAGAAGTTTTCTTTAAAACAACCAAAAAGTAGGTCTAAAAAAATTAGTGATATCTATGTCCGCTACTGCGGTCACACTTCCCTGTTCGCTCCGCGGACAAGAAATCGATTGGCTAATCCATAGCG